>NC_068988.1:72882006-72905819 GCF_001194135.2 Octopus bimaculoides | reverse complement strand
CGACGTGCTTCTTTCAGTTTCCGCCTACCAAATCTACTCACAAAGCTTTACTCGACCCGAAGCTATAGTATAAGACACTTGCTCAAGGTTCCACGCAGTGGGACTGAACCCGAAATATGTGGTTGGGAAGCAAGCTTCTTAACACACAGCCACGGCTGAAGGTTAATTTATTCAATGATTGTTATTTTTAACTACTATAACTATTAATATTTGTTTATTTCTAATGAAGTCTAACATGTTAGGGCAGTTATTCATATCCACGGCACCCTGAAAGTGAAAGTACTTACTTCAAATGTTTACAAAATGAAACTATTTAGTATTGAAAGGAGAATAATGGACTGGCATTGTTATTCTGAAACGTTGACTACGTTCTTAATTAACGTGAGCAACATGGCTATTAACTACCAAAAGTATATCGAATGTTAATGGACGAGAGAACGATTAACAGCAAATACACGCGACATAATTACTTTTCTGTAAAATTTTGCTCTTGATAGAATGTGTTAGCATTTTAGTGTTTGAAGATAGAAAATCGGTATATATACATATAAATACACAGAAATAATTATCTTATCAAAATAAATTCTGTTTGTTACAATTTGCAATAATTCAGTGAAAGGAATATATTTTACACAAGAAAAACAAAAAAAGAAAAGGGAAAAAAACATCAATGCAATACCAAATGCCTCAATTGGTTGCACATTACAAGGTTCAATGGTACCTGTTGAAGCAAGGCAAAACGCTCGCAGCATTGCCACGGGCGATGACGAAGCTTAGGCGTTGGAACAGCCAAGCACCTTCACGGGCATCTCCTGACACCTCGGTCAGACGAGCGTCAACGATGAACTTCGCCGTTAGCGACCCAGCTGCTCCAAATGTCTCAAACGCCACAGGCTGGAAGAGATAGTTCACTGACAGGTCCCGATATTTCAGGATTTTGTTCCGTTCGGCTACGGAAGTAGTGACGTTCCCATTTACCACAGCATCCAGGATGTGGGAGGGAGTAAACGAGTCAAAGACTGTGACGTCCCAGATGAGGTTTCTACCCAGGGACAGAGAGAGTAAGACTACCTGGTCTCTTCCTATCACTTATGAATAATCCTGCCAGCTCCAGAACTGAGGGTATATTTATCCGAGCCAAAGCCCGCTTAATGAGTAAGTTTAGCACGGTGTGACGAGCGAAATGACCAGCATTTAGGAGGTAAGACAAACCGTGAAGACCTGTGAAGTTGAGGGGCTTACCGCAGCGACATTTCAGTCCCCTACAGACGTCGGCTATAGAGATGTGGAGCTCATCTAGACTGAGTAGACCACCAATAGTGGCCACAGGCAGGGCATCAATTCAGTCTTCCGAGAATTTTGCACTAGCAGAAAGTAGGTGACACCTTGAAAATTGATCAGGTTGATCAAGGAGAGAATTGAAAGTGGGACCTGAGTGTACATTGTTCCATACTTTCTGCTTCTGTCTATCCTCAACTGTAACAGGAACTGAAAAAAACCCAGCACTCTCCACTGTAATAGAGCTTCATCCATCTCCTAGTCTGTGTTGGATAGGAGAGAATGTTGCCTACTAAAGAAGAGCAAGCATAGATGGAGGAAAGAAAACAGGGAAGAGATAGAGAGGAGCACTTGCGCAGACCTAGACCCCCAAACCATTTGGGCAAAGCAACCTGGTCACGAGACTCTGGATAGAGTCTGACATTGACCAAGACCAAGCATCGAGTTCCATGAAGATTAGGTCGTCAAAGCATTGGAGAGACGACAAGAATCTGAGAGGGACAAACTCTGCTCTTGATTGCATCGATTTTACTTTTTACCCTCGAAAATATTATTATTATTATTATTATTATTATTATTATTATTATTATTATTATTATTATTATTCAAAACAAAACTATTCTGACAAAGAAATACATGCGCTTTCATGGGGCCCTGAAACGATTCTGTCAGTTATAAAGTTGCATCAAATATAGTTAGTACTAGTATTAAAAAACACATAATACCATTTAAGTTAGAAAAATAAATAAAAAATTATCTGGGTGTTGGCTTCCAATAAATAGTAAAAATGAAGCCCTAATGTAGCAACCCATCAAACAAAACATCAAGGTTGAAATCGTAAAAATTGTTTTAAGAAATACAAGTGAAATATATTCAAATGGATATCTGATGAAAATAATGATGCAAACGTTAAGTGTTGTTAATTGACTCTTAAAAATTTTAAATAAAACAGATAACCAGAAGCAAAAAAAAACTTCCAAGACAGAACGACGGTAATTCTGATATATTACAATCAAATATATATTTGACGAGTTCTAAACATTATTAAGTCATACGAGTAAATAAACCAATTCATTGAAATAAAATTTTCAAACAAGAATTGTGTACAATATTGAAATATCGCAGAAATATGAAAAATAAACATTTCTTGAATTCTTCGTTAATTATGGCAAATAAATTATGAATTTTATAAAAATAGAGCATTAATATTTTTCATTTACTTGAAATAAATACTAGATGTTAAAATGTCATTTTGTAGCTAAAACAATTAGTGTCGTTGCAAAGGAAAATAATGCCACAATGCTGAGCAATTAATTACAAATATAAATGTCCATTTAGTAATATCATTTTATCACAACAATAATATTTTATAGAACACATATTGTATGTCATTGTTACAGCAGACTAAATGTTTTGATGCTGAAATGTCATATAGTTGACAAATAGTAGTAAGGCTAGTTAAACACGAAGGCTGCAAGCCTTCTGAGACCACCCTGAATTGTTATTATTATTTTCATTATTTTTTACTTTTTCTTTTTTCTTGTGGTGGGGGACTTTAAATTTCATAGCGATAAAACCTTGCCGTGTTTGATTTCACTATTTATACAACTATATTTATTTGACAATTTAACTTTTTCATATATCGAAGATAAAGGCAGTGGTAGTCTTATTATTTCATGACAACATAGAAAAAGAACAAGCTATAAAGTAACTGCCACATTAATTGTTGGCATTACGAAACATTTTATTAATGCTACTTGTTTTTGTATTTCTAAATGTGTAGAAGTAATTATTCAATAGTGTCGTAGGCTAAATCCGAAGGAAGGCAACTGCTATGATGCTACCTGGGTAGAATCAGTCACAATGAAAATCAATGTTTTCAGTCAGTGACTGAAAATACAATTAATTACTGTCATTAAACCGTAGACTTGATCTGATTAGGTAAACCTATCATCAAATGTATTCTAGCCATAACATTTTATCTTTTAGGAGTATTTAAATCAACATTTTCTTAAGTGTCCTTCCCGTTTTTAAGAGAGTGGGATGTTTTCAGAGGAAATTTGATTGTTATTTCTAGCAAATTGAGCAACCGCGTAGAGGCTCCCTGCTTGGTTCGAGATCATTAATTGTTTGTATCGGAAATTTTTGGATCGCTTGAAATCTATTATTGCCATGGCAACAGTTAAGACTACTACTACACAGACTTGCAAGATATGTGATAGAAACATTCGAAAAACTATTTCCAATGTTTATTCCTTTAAAAAAAAATGAAAAGAAGGAAAAATATAAAACATCAGAAGAAATATGAAGATAAAGAATGGTGCTTGAAAAATATATATATGGATCTTACCAGTTTCCAGTTCCATGTCGCTATTTGGAGAAAGCTATGGATGAGACGATGTATAAAGATATTGTACTGGACTTGATGTGTGATGTGACAATGAGAACAGATGACAGTGAGCCAATTAGAATAAGAAAGCAATCACAAGAAATTCTTGACAAACGGCCAGTAGAGAAAGTGAATGAGGATGGGGTGTGCACATCTGCTGTGGGGAAAGCATGGTTATAGCAGCCTAATGTGAATTGTCTCCCTTCGCATTATAGCATCTGCAGCTGTTAAGATGTCTATCTGCATAGGCAATCATCATCCCTTTCTTTCTGGAAAAAAAAATACGCAAGTGACAGTCATTCTTTTCTTTTATCACTGAACTGTAAATTGTGATATCTGGTGCTTTTGCCAATAACAGGTTAAATAATTCACTTCACACACCTGTAGCTTTGAATTCAATCCCACTGTGCAGCACCTTGGGTGGCTCCTGCCATAACCTCAGGCTGGCCAAAGTCTTGTGAGGGAAATTTGGAGGACAGAAACTATGTGGAAGCCTGTCAAAGAGACTGCTCCTGTTCTTGAGTGGCCAACTTAATGCATCAACCAGTTAGACACCACCAGTGCCTTCAGCAGAGACCAGTAATTGTGAGTATTCAGCCTAAACTGACTAGGGAATAAATACCTTAATGACCCCAAAGAAGTCATGTCCCTTTTCCCTCAAACTAAACCATTTTAAAGAAATGCATATCTCTATTTGAAATAAAATGCGAAATGATATTTTTTTGATGTTTCATTTAGAATTCTGTGAATCAACTAAACATTTACTGAAAGATTCAAATATACTCAATGGTATACTCTTTTACTTGTTTTAGTCATTTGACTGCGGCCATGCTGGAGCACCACCTTTAGTCGAGCAAATCGACCCCAGGACTTATTCTTTGGAAGCCGAGTACTTATTCTATCAGTCTCTTTTTGCCAAACCGCTAAGTTACGGGGATGTAAACACACCAGCATCGGTTGTCAGGCGATGTTGGGGGACAAACACAGACACAAACATACACAGACACACATACATATATATATATATACATATATACGACGGACTTCTTTCAGTTTCCATCTACCAAATCCACTCACAAGGTTTTGGTCGGCCCGAGGCTATAGTAGAAGACACTTGCCCAAGGTGCCACGCAGTGGGACTGAACCCGGAACCATGTGGTTTGTAAGCAAGCTACTTACCACACAGCCACTCCTGCACCTATTGGTTTCATATTTTGGCACAAGGCCAGTAAGTTCAAGGGAGGGGGTAAGCCAATTACATCAACCCTAGCAATCAACTGGTACTAATTTTATCAACTTTGAAAAGATGAAGGGCAAAGTTGACCGGGGTAGAATTTGAACTCAGAATGAAAAGACAGATTAAATGTCACTAAGCATTTTGCCCAGCCTTTCTAATGATTCTGCCAGCTCACTACCTTGGTATATTCTCTTTTTACTCTTTTACTTATTTCAGTCATTTGACTGTGGCCATGCTGGAGCACCACCTTTAGTCGAACAAATCGACCCCAGGACTTATTCTCTGTAAGCCTAGTACTTATTCTATCGGTCTCTTTTGCTGAACTGCTAAGTTATGGGGACGTAAACACACCAGCATTGGTTGTCAAGCGATGGGTCAAGCGATGGTGGGGTGACAAACACAGACACACAAACACACACATATATATATATACATATATACGACGGGCTTCTTTCAGTTTCCGTCTACCAAATCCACTCACAAGGCTTTGGTCAGCCCGAGGCTATAGTAGAAGACACTTGCCCAAAGTGCCATGCAGTGAGACTGAACCCGGAACCATGTGGTTGGTAAGCAAGCTACTTACCACACAGCCACACCTGTGCCTATGTTTAAATGATATTGATTTATATTTTGTTAGAGTGTTACACTATAAGTGTGTGACCAATATTTTTTAATAACAATTTTCCCAACCCATACTAGTCCAGTCAATTATATTAAAAGAAATATTGCATTATCAATTTGTTAAACAAAGCAAAGAAGCAGCAATCTGCTAGAACCTAACAATTCTTTGATATCATATCAATATCCTTGATGCAAACTGTTCACCTGTTTACTAATATAAATCTTAAGATGATTTAAACATTAATTCACCAAGGATAGTTAGGTTTGACAATATCAACTGTCAGAGAACTTCAAGTAATACTTCTTAATCCTTTCAGTTATGTAAACTAGATGATGTCACCTAAAATCTCCCATTGTGTTGTAAACTTAATCTGCTGCTAAATTTGATACCACCTCCTTACTTTTGAATATGTTTAGCAGAGATGAGATCTTAATTTTCACCAATCCTGTAAAGTGTATGGCCATCATAAGCCATAACAAAATTGAAGAAGTCTCCATAGAGAAGTTATTGCATATATTATGCACATCAGGTACCTCTGTATTCAAAAGAAATATGAAAAACTTTAATCATAACTACAGCATGATGTAGAATAATCGAGTCTTGTTAAAACATACCTAGTAGAAATTTAAAATAGAAAGAACATAGGACTAGTAAAATCCTTTCTAATTTTGGCACAAGGCTAGCAATTTTGAAGAGAAGGGACAAGTTGATCCCAGTACTTGATAGGTACTTATTTAGCTGACCCCAAAAGAGTGACAGGTAAAGTCAACCATAGCAGAATTTGAACATCAAGTACAAAGTGAATAATAACTCCACTAGCCACCATCTGCAACATTCAGCAGTGTTGTTTCATTTCCTTAAGGACAACTTTATTGATAAGGAACTATTTGACACAGTCCCAGACTCCTTTCTATTCTACGAATGGGCAAACTAATTTCCCTTAAACATGAACAGAGAATGGCAAGTGGAAAACTTTGTGTAAGAAATTATTAGGATGCAGAGCTATCAATTGCACATTTACACTAAACTCACAAACTGTATATATTGCAGTATAAATGGCCATATCCTCAAACTCATAAACGAACGATTTAGATAGAATCATTAGGGAAAGAGATATGGATAGCCCTTGTTTGCCTATTCAAAAGAATAATGAATGCTGACCTGAATGTATCAATCTGGGTGACAGTAGCATTACGGCATTAGTGCCTAAAATGCAGATTTATATGACCCAAAACTACAGGCTCATAGCATGTTTGAATGTAATGCATAAGTTGTTCACAGGTTGTTTGAATATATTCCTTCAGGATCACTACAAAACATATAATGTTGCTACTAATGACTAGGCAAGAGGTGCGGTTGACAGCTCTGCATCCTAATAATTTCTTACAGAAAGTTTTCCACTTGCCATTCTCTGTTCATGTTTAAGAGAAATTAGTTTGCTCATTAGTAGAACAGAAAGGAGCCTGGGACTGTGTCAAATAGTTCCTTATCAATTAGGTTGTCCTTAAGGAAGTGAAACAACACTGCTGAATACTGCAGATCATGGCTAGTGAATTTATTATTCACTTTGCACTTGATGTTCAAATTCTGTTATGGTTGACTTTACCTGTCATCCTTAAGGAAATTGAGCAGCACTACTGAAATCTGCAAACTTCATGGTTAGAATATGTGATCAACAAGAGAGATAGGCATATCTTGAGACTTCCACATTATGACAGAAAATGTCAATTGTACCATTCCAATGTGAAAGATATCATTTATATTATCACCAGCTGTCCAAAAATATCTTCAAGCTACTATCTTTCTATAAGACACAACACTGTCACTAAAACCATCTGTAATGCTATATGCAGGAAGGGTATACCAAAGGCACACAAAAACCAAAAATGTATCTACACTTAAAGAAAAGAACACCAGTGGAACATAAAACAATTAAAACAGCAACCCAGTGTAAACACAACAGATCACATTTTGCCTTATGAGATGGAGTGAAAGTCCATGACTGTTATGGAGATCAGCTGCTCAGCAGATACAAATATCTCACCAAAAATTGGAGAAAAGGAAAACATCTATGGAGAACTGATGAGAAACCCACAGCTCTTATAGCCAAGCTATAGATTTTCTTTTAGACCTATTATTATAGGTGGATGCTGGGATTACACCCAAAAGAACTAAACAAGTTGATTTGCATTCTCCAAATACAACAATTGATTAGAGGTACACTGAAAATGGCAAACATTCCAGGGATTCTCCATTTGAGTTTCCTGAGATGAATATATACACTCAATCACATGTACATATAGAATACACACACATACAACACATGCACATGCACACACACATGTGCATGCACACACACACACACGCACACGCACAAACACGTTCACACACACGCACACACACACACGTGCATACTATCCAATTCAAATATCTACAAACCCCAAGAATTGCTTGATTTAAACTTGAGCCTTATCACTTTGTTATTCATTTTGATTCTGCAAAGTAAAAAAAATCAAATCCTAAAGGATAAAAATAACATCCATCCACCCATCCACCCATCCATCCATCCACTCACCCATTCATCCATCCATCCATTCATCCATCCACCCATACACACTTGTCAGTTATGCTAATCTTCTGTGGAATATATCATTTATGTGACCAGCAGCTGCCTAAAAATGTCATCAAGGTTCTATGTCCCATTATAACAGGATGTTTTTGCTAAAACGGTATATAATACCTTCTGCAGGAAAGACTGCTCTGGAATAAATATAATCAACACCTCTGTTACTGAATGCATGCATATATATATCAGTACATGGATTATTGACAGAGCATTCCCATAGAAACTTCAACCAGGTCACATATAGTTGTTTGTTTAAGACAATAAAGAAAACTCAGCTGCCCTATAGATATGAACATTCCTTCCAAAAATCAGTAAGAAGGAGAATATTTATGTATTGAAATCTGCAGCCCATCTGTTTTGATTATAAATTTACATTTGTCCTAACAATTATTAATGCACTTAGTTATGTGAGTAAATGTTGAAGTAACAATCTAGAAAAGCTACAATTTTTAAACAAAGAAAGATACCAGCTAACATATAACTATACAAATATAATCAGTCAGTGGAAAAATAAAATTATGCAAGAGTTTTTTAAACTTCAATGCACAGCAATTATTGTTTTTGTAATTGAAATTCCAGTAATGGAGCTGTGTTTTTTTTTTGTTTTTTTTTTGTTAGAGACCAACTCCTTTGTACAATGATAAGTTCTAATAATTCAAAATAAGACAGATAGACAGACAAATAGATCAGCCACATGTGGTATTGCTTTAGAGATCTCTGTTTGCCAGAGGTTTCTGGTTATATACAATGTGTCTGTCAACACACTGGATATGCTTGTCTGTATATTTGACACCTCCATTGTACAGACACTGGAGATGTCTATATAGTGGAGTACTTGTCTGTACACTGGAGATGTTTGCATACTACATTTGTCTGTACATTGCACTGGCTGTGCCTGTCTCTCAACTGAATATATATATATTCCTGTATACTGGAAGTGTCTGTGTATGCTGAAGGTCTGTATTTATACTGGAGTTGCATGGCGTGTATACTGGAGGTCCTTATCAGTACACTACTCTGTAGGCTCCTGTCAGTTGTCCAGAAATGTTTGTCTATACATGAGAGGTGTCTATCTGGAGGTGCATACCTATACACCGGGTGCCTCTGTCTGTAAACAGGGGGTACTTCTCTGTACATAGGAATTGCCTGCCCATACAATGAAGATTTATATACTGGAAATGCATGTCTACTCAGAAGGTACCTATCTACACTGCTGTTGTTTTTGTACACGGGAAGTGGCTCTATTTTAGCTGCAGTCACTTGCACATACACTAGTGATGTGTGCCTGTACACTACATGTGATTTCATGTACATTAGTGGTGTTTAGATATATTTCTTTGAACACTGATGAGTATGTTTGCAGGAGGTATCAGCAAATACAATGGAAGTGCTTGTTTACAGAGAGGAGGTGTTTGCCCAGTAGCAGAAGATTTCTTTGCAGTGGAGTTAAATGTCTACACCGGAAGTATTTGTCTGTCCTCTGGATGTGGCTATACATAGGGTTTAAATACTAAAGATGACTATATCCAAGAGGTGTCTAACAATAGAGTTATCTTTACACTGGAGGTGTAAGTATGCGAAAGAATTCTATTTACACTAGAAGTGCCTGTCGTAACTGGATGTATCCCTCTGTGCACTGAATGTATCTGAATGTATATTTCTAGAAGTATCTTTTTATACTGTAGCTTCATGCTTGAGCACTGAAGGAGCCAGTCTCTACACTAAATATATCTGCATATATGGGTCCCTGTATATGCACAAGAGGTAAATGCCTGTACACTGCAGATGTATATCTGTCCAATGTCAGGTGTATAGGTGTATGAAGGTGGGGTGAAGAGTTCATAGGCTGATTATGGAGTGTTGATAGAGCTGTGAAATCTTCAATGCATTAATTTCAACACTTCTTATTTATAACCTCAGTGTTTCTTTCCAACTAAACTGACATCTGACTGAGCAGAGAAGACTTCAAAAGTAACTAATAGTGACTTCTCTTGAAAATGGTCAAAATTTGGCATTGTAGTGCTATCAAGTACCTACAGAAAAGGGGTTTAGTCCAAAAGGACATTTATGCTGACATGGGTGCTACATGCAAAAGTGGGTAGCTAAATTGAGGTGGAGAAGAGAGAGTCTTGAAGATGACCCAAGGTCTGGATATCTTGCAACTGCCACCACTAAGGCAAACATTGATCATGTTCACCACATACTATAAATCAAATAGCCAATAGAATATCCTGTGAGAGAGTTGAGAATATTTTGCTCAATGAACTTGGCATGACGAAGGTTTCTGCTCAGTAGGTGTAATGTTTTCTGACACCTGATCAAAAGCACACCAGATTGATCACTTCACAGGAAAATCTGACAGTGTTTGAGACAGATCCAGCTGATTTCCTTGAACGTCTTCTTACCCACGATGAGTGTTGGGTTAATTTCTTTGAGCCAGAGACAAAGAGACAATCCATGCAGTGAAAATACCCCTCCTCACCTGCTCCAAAGGAGGCCAAGGTCATTTCATCTGCAGTGAAAGTGAAAGCCTCAGTCTTTTTGGGATGCAAAAAGGAATTGCGCTTATTGACTATCTTCAAAAGGGCCACAACATCAATGGAAAGTACTATGCCAACTTGCTGAGGTAGTTACAAAAGGCTATCAACACTAAAAGCCCAAGAAAACTGATGAAAGAGTCTTGTTTCATCTGGTCAATACTCCAGCCAAAAAATCCTTGGTTTCAATGGCTACTGTGCATGACTGTGGCTTTCAATTCTCTTCAAAATCTCTTGATTTTGTTCTTACACTGTATAACTGTATGTAATTTGACAGCTATTTTTAACGATTCTTATGTTTATACTCTGAAAGATGTTCTTTTGAATTCACTATCAATTTATCTTGTTTTACTCATACACCTTACATACGTTTTTGTTTCTATTGTTTGTCTTCAGTATTACAATATTATTTTTGATTGAACATCATTGTGCAGCATATTCTAGCTTTCTTGAATTCACACAGATAGTACAGACATGCAAATATTGATTTCAAATTTTGGCTTAAGGCCAGTGATTACATCAATCCCAGTGTTCAACTGGTACTTACTTTATCTACTCCAGATTGATGAAAAGCAAAGTCAACCCCAGTGGATTCTGAGCTCAGAATGTAAAGATAGATGAAATACAGCTAAGCATTTTACCCAGTGTGCTAATGATTCTGGCTGCCTTATAGACATGTAAATTTTAATACTTTTCATTCTGTCTTCTTCCCATATTTATAGACAGCAATAAATAAGTACACATTATTTCTCTCTCTCTCTCTCTCTCTCTCTCTCTCTCTCTCTCTCTCTCTCTCTCTCTCTCTCTCTCTCTCTCTCTCTCTCTCTCTCTCTCTCTCTCTCTCACTTCCTTACATATACAACCATAACTACAATTTAGTAACCAAAATTTTATAACTCCCAATATAACTACCACTGAATATATTATAGATAATGAAACAGTCAGCAATGTCTCTCATCATCAAATATGTGAAATAAGTACAAGAATTTCTTGAAAATATTGCCTGCATTTGGTTAACTCATGGTTTTTATCAAATTGATTTATACTCTGCAACACCATTGAGGCCTATTTTGTGTTTTACACAGTCAGTTTTTTACTGGTAGTTTAAACCCATTATATCTTTTGCACCATTAATTATTTTTCTCTCACCTCCTGGGCAAAAGTTATGGAAAGAAATGAAGAAAAGGATCAAGTTGAAGATCATGTTTTGGAGCTGAGAAGAAACAAAAGATAGGGAGATGTTGTTTCTTGCACTCCCAAGAAGAAGCAGAAGGTTGTGGATAAACTGTTTCTCAAATCTGTGGAGAGTTTTATGAAAAAAAAATCAGCCTTGGAGCTTTACCAAGGAAAAGCTGGATATTCTCTCTGTACAAGCCAAATTTCATCATAAATGTGTTGTGCTGCATGGAAATAAGGGACCTGAGTAAACGAGGAAGAATGCAGATGCCATGAACCATATTGCAAATGTCCTTGGTTGAAGTAATAAGCTCTGCAGTGAAATCTAGACCTAAATTTCCGAGCAGAAGATAACTGGAAATTGAAATCCAAAGGCTCCAGTAGAGCCTGATCTTCATCTTGTGACTTCTGCAATCCTGAAATTTGTCAGAGATCATCAGGCAACTCACACTAGGACTGTTGCTTGGGATGTGATGAACTGTTGCATTGAATATGGTTTCATTGCTGTTGACAGTGATCAACCAAAGCAAGTCCAAGCAACTTTCCAATCTGTTCAAAGATTCCTTATATAAAAAGGATACTGTTGCAGAAAGAAGAAAGGAATGATGTGTTTCAAGCTCTGAGCTGAGAACATTTGTAAGCAGGATCTTTATACAGTTGGATTAGTTTCTCTCAATGCAGTGAAGAAGAAACAAATTGTGTACATAGATGAAAGCTATATTCACAAGAATTATGCTTGACATGATGACAGTTTGTATGATCTGAACGATGAGCAGGATCAACTAGTGAAAACACAACACAAAGCAAAGTGATACAGTTTCATCGTGGCCATTATTGATGCTGACTACACCATGCCAGAAGAAGCTCGAAATGAAAATCAAGTGGCTCACTTAATGGAGGACACTCTGCATGTCTTAGTAGGAGGAAAACAAATGAAAGACTACCATAGGGATGTTTGACCACAAGTATTTTATTGAGTGGAAAGAGAAGCTCTTCAGAGTTCTTGATGACTGAGGGATTTATAATGCTGTCATTGTGATGAACAATACCAAATATCATTCTAATCTCCCTGAATCAGCACCAAAAGGATGGTGAAAGAAGGCTCAAATGCAGGTGGCATTTGAAACTCCATTTGAAGCAGATCTGAAGTGTGTGCTATGGGAAAAGCTGAAGAAGTACAACAAACTACACATCTTTCCAGTCGTTTGTTCCATGGCAAGAGAAAGAGGTCATGAGGTCATTTTTTTCTCCACTGCATCATTCTGATTTGCAACTGATTGAGCTCGTATGGGCCATTGTCAAGTGAAAAGTAGGAAGACAGTACACCACAAACACCACCTTCAAACAAATGCTGGCACAACTGTATGCATCATTTCAGAATCTGGAGAGCAAAAGTCCAAGGATGTATTAACAAAGCTAATTCTCATCTAAACAAGTTTTACGAGCATATTAGAGCCATTGAAGACAATGAAGAGTCCAAAGATGAAGTTAGTGATGGTGAAAGTGATACTTCAGGCAGCAGTGATGATGCTAACTTCAATAAATGATAAAATACAAGACTAATGACCCTGGGTTTTTCTTTATTTTTCTCTCAATATCATAAAACGTTCATAACTTTTGAACCAGAATTGCAATTAACCAAACTATAGTTTATTCTACTCATTAAAGCTATATTTATCTCTCAATAACATCAAAGCATTGTGTTACAAAAATGGTCTCAATGGTGTCACAGACGGTTAATATTAGAGAAACTATAAGGCAGCAAGATAGCAGGATTGTTAACATGTCAGGTAAAATATTTGGTGGCATTTCATTTGTCTTTACATTCTGAGTTCAAATTCCAATGAGGTCGATTTTACCTTTCATTATTTTGGGTTGATAAAATAAGTAGAACACCGAGTCAATGTAATCAACTTACCCCCTCTCCTGAACTTACTAGCCTTGTGCCAAAATTTGAAACCAATATTAAAGAAACTAGAAACACCAGCCTCTTTACATATTTTTTGTAATTAATTAATAAGAGAATCAAATTTACATTAACATAGTAATACTAACTTTATGAGTAATTAGATGTTCACAACATTCTCATATTAAATGGAACTGAATTGAACTGAATTATACTGAAATTCACTGAGACATTTCTAAACTGACATTTAAGTTTTTCTTTACCAAACTGGTCATCGGTCAAATTCACACATTCAGCCTACTCTCCTTTACACATTTCTGAATCTTGTACATTTTATTACTTTCCTTGTCTATTATATTACACCAGTCACTGAGTTAACCTTTACAGAGAACAGAAATATTATCGTATAATATGAACTCAATGAGACCCTTCGATACAATTCCAACAGAACACTAGATAGAACTACTCAATCATAAATTTGACATTTATTTAAAATACAGTGCAAACTTTTACAGTCAGACAAAACAAATATTCATTTCTTTAACATCGTGCAAACATAATGGTTCAGTTAATTTCGAGTCAATATGAAATATTTCTGAATTGACTGCAATGTTTTGCCAAACAAAAAATGTTTACGCAAGATAGCTGTACTAAGATAAAACTGATTATTTATCTACTCTCATGTGAAATAACATTAAGTTGTTTTACAGGCTACAAAAATGAAATGCATAATGGTGTAATGTAGGGAATAAACTGTTGCTTAAGATCTAACTTTCTCTCTCTCTCTCTCTCTCTCTCTCTCTCTCTTCCTTTGCCTTTTGTCTGTTCCCCAAATTTGCAGTATACCTGAAAATATATACACTAGCATATCTTTTACTTGTTTCAGTCATTACACTGTGGCAATATTGGGGCATTACCTTAAAAAATTTTAGTTGAATGAATCGACCGCAGTACTTATTTCTTTTTTAAGCCTGATACTTATTCAATTAATTCTTTTGCTGAACTGCTAAGTTACAGGGACATAAACTCACAAGCATTGATTGTCAAGCAATAGTGGGGGGCAAACACAGACACAAAGACACACACATACATATATACGATGGGTTTCTTTCAGTTTCTGTCTACCAAATCCACTCACAAGGCTCTGGTCAGCCTGAGGCTATAGTAGTAGACACCCAAGGTACCATGCAGTGGGACTGAACCTTGTATGATGTGACTGGAAAGCAAGCTTCTTACCACACAGCTGCCTTTTGGTAAATGTGTGAGTAAAATAAATTTACTTACTTATCTGTGTGTGTGTGTGTGTGTGTGTGTGTGTGTGTGTGTGTGTGTGTGTGTGTGTGTGTGTGTGTGTGTGTGTGTGTGTGTGTGTGTGTGTACTGGTTTCAGCAAAAGGCTGCAGCCTTGCTGGAGCACTGCCTTTCAATGTGCTTAGATTTCCTTTCTGTACTGTCTTTGGTGAAATAGCAAGTTGGATGGAGTTGCTCTTCTTTGTGCCTCCTGCTACGATGTGGTTTCATCTGGTATTTCATGTGTATGTATGTGTATATACATATATATATGTATATGTGTGTGTGTGTATCAGTATGCATGTATATGTGTGTGTTTGTGTATGTGTATTTATGTATGCATGTACGCTCTCACACATTGATTGGTATGTGTTGTCCAACCCACTATCCGGCAGCGTCCAATTCTCTAACGGTTTTTTTCAAATGAATCAAGTCATAACCTTATCCATCTATTGTTTTCATAATCGGTCATAATGTCTTACGTTTAAGATGATTCCCATGCTTTCCCTGATGAGAAGGTTACAATTTTAATATCAAAGATCCCTATGGATCACACAGGTTGTAATCCTTTGAAACATATGTAGGAATAAAGTATGCAATTATAACATGCGTTTTCTCCAATCCTTAAATTCTTAAATATACTCAAATACCCAAAATTTCAAGGAGTTCCTGCCTTAAAAACAGGAATTAAACCACAGTTATTTTGTGTTCTTTGCTACATTGGTTTCTATTAACCCATTTATTCTATCAGAAGAATTTTTATTCATTAGGATAGAAGAAATACACATAATTATATATATATATATATATATATATATATACATACACATATAGAGTGAATAGCTACTGAATTTCTAAGCTATAATTTGAAACCAAATCCACATTTTCCTACAAGTCCTCTGCTTAGTGTTCTCACCTGTTGCAGTATGAAATTTATGAAAGTAAACTGACCTCATAGCCTTTTTTGAGTCATACATGGGTCAAATCTGATACATAGGGGAAATCCTTTGGTTAACCTGACCTAGTTTGGTTAGGAAGAATATAAACAAGCAACTCCAAATTAGTTCTTCCTTTTTGATCACTTGGCACCTACTTAAAGAGAACACCTGTTTTCTCCTTTCACTTATGGATTGTCACATGACAACTTACACTTTCTACTTGACTAAACTCTATTACCCTTTCTCTCTCTCGTACTCAGCCACAGATGATTTTACTACCTGCACAATAGATTATAGAATAACCTGTGTACACAAACAACTCAAAGTAGTGATAACTTACATTGTAGAGACATTATTAATGTCTTTACAATATGAATAAAGGACCATTTCAACTAATAACTTATATCTTTTCTCGTCTATTCAGTGCATATTAATTTTAAACATGGGCATCAGAGTTGGTGACCTCTAATGGTTATAAATGGTTAAAACTGGATGTTACACTTAACCATTACAAATTGATGATTTCCAACATTCATTGATTTTTATATTAGACCATTAAACTCGATTGTTACATATGTATATTATGAATATAGGTGTGTGTATATGTAGAGACTTATTTATACATAGAGCACTCAAATATACAAACATATATATAGATACACATACATGGTGCTTGTCTACTCCTTACACAGAGTTTGACCACCTCCTGCACCTACACCTTAGCCTTTTCATGGCGTCTGATGTGGCTTTTTATACCAGACTGTTTTGAAAAAACACCCACACAGATTGCACCTCTGATTTGCACTACCAATACCTGCAAGTAAGTTCTGCTCATTGTGGATCCTAACATGTCTTTTAAGACCCCCATTGGATTTGCAAGCCCTCTGGCACACACTACATTCAAACGTGTGCACAGACATATAATCAGAATAGTTGGTTGAAGTTTGTTTTCCATGGGTTCGCAGGTGAGATTTGAGGCCAGCCAAAGACAGGCATGGTCTGTCACAGACTGTGCACACAAAAAGGTCCTTGTCATTCACCTTCTCGATCTTTACATTTTTCCTTAAATATCTCTTGAGTCCTGCTTGCGTCATCCTGGCCTCTTCAACCGCTTTCACTCCACTCCACACCCTTGTTCGCCATCCAACTCGATCTCACATACATACATACAGACACACACACATGTACATACATACACACAAACACACACACACACACACAATACTACAGTAAAATGTGTACACATAAATCTATGACAATTCCACACATATACATGTTCAAGTCAATAAGACACCCTGTATGGTTGCTTGAACTGCTGCAAATAACAGTCAAATTTATCACACTCTGCTACCTTAAAAAAGGTAAGAACACACTGGGTAAGAAAAAAGTCCCAGAAAAAGATGGCATAGTCATGGCTAGAATGTCTTAGGTTTATGTCATCGTGAGAGTTAAACATCAACAGACTTACCCATAAGCACACACATATTTATGATTAAGTCAAAGTCTTACTGCTTTTTCCTTTTTCTCTTTTAGTCTCTCTCTCTCTCTCTCTCTCTCTCTCTCTCCCTCTCTCTCTTTCATTCTCCAAATCTTTTATACTTAATTTTCCCTCTTTTTGTGTTTGCAACTCATTCTCTCTCACAGCATTTTTCTCCTGCTTCTCTCTTTGTTCTTCATGTCACTATCTCACTCCTATCACCCTCTCTCTGTCTCTCATATTCACAATTATATGACAATTAATAACGTTTAAGCCAAAATTATCCAGAAACAAGTGCAGTGTTCCAGCATTTCCAGTTGTAAGCAGATGATAACTTTATAAAGAAGAAACAGTACTTCTTTAGTACTTCTTTACACTCTTATCACTCTTACTTAATATGACTCATTGAACACTTTGGAAAGAAGCTATGTAAAATCAACAGAAAAATAAGATTGCAGAGAAGGAGGGATAATGATGGGCAAGAAATTTTTAAAAAAGCAAAGAAATAAAGTTACAAAAAATGATAGGAAAAATAGAGTTCAAGAATGTAAAAAAGAATGAAAAATAAGAATTGCAGAGAAAATATGTGGAAAAAGTAAGGACAAAATCAATAACAAAATATTGTATTTAACTATGATTCTAATAATGATTATGCATCTGAAAAAAAATGAATCCCTGGACTCTATGTGCAAAATATGTGAGAAGTGTGGTGCTAGAAGTGGGACAAGGAATAAATAGATATCTATGTTGTAAGATCCATTGATCGTTAGTATCAATAAGATTGATATTGCATCAGCAGAAATTCCAAACATAACCAAAGAATATTAAAATTGTAAAATTGAATATGGTTCATAATGCTTGAAGTAACCTCAACCCCACTGCATTTACAAAAGAAAGGTACCACAAAAAGAAGATTTGGAAACAAAAATTGGCCAGAATGTAATTGGTAGGCTGTAGATATACAACTGAGCTTTTCAAATGACATCATCTGAGGTAAAAATTATCAAAGTACATGGGTTTATGGCAATTTTTAAAGTACAAGATCAAATTTATTATAGAATTGGCATCATTAAGCACCACAGTTTTTACAGATATATCTTACAAGTGACACTCAAAAAGAAGCACAGTGCCACAACAAAAAAAAAACTATCCAAGCACAAAATTAGAACTTATTTAAGGTGATGAGCTGGTAGAAACGTTAGCACGCCGGGCGAAATGCTTAGCGGTATTTCGTCTGCTATTACATTCTGAGTTCAAATTCCACCGAGGTTGACTTTGCCTTTCATCCTTTCGGGGTTGATAAATTAAGTACCAGTTACATACTGGGGTTGATGTAATCGACTTAATCCCTTTGTCTGTCCTTGTTTGTCCCCTCTATGTTTAGCCCCTTGCGGGCAATAAAGAAATAAGAAACGTTAGCATGCTGGGCGAGATGCTTAGCGGTATTTCATGTCTTTATGTTCTGAGTTCAAATTCTGTTGAGGTTGACTTTGCCTTTCATCCTTTCAGGGTTCATAAATTAAGTACCAGCTGCATTCTGGAGTTGATCTAATCGACTAGCCCCCTCCCCCAAAATTTCAGGCCTTGTGCCTAGACTAGAGAAAAAAAAATTAGAACTTATTTTGAAGTTGTAAGAAATGCTTCACAGAAAAAATTCTTATGTTAGAAGCTTTTAGTATGCTTTAAAATGTACTTCACCTCTAAACTTTCAAGTTACCAAGTTAGAGAAAAAGTTCCCCAATTTAATATTCCAAAGTGTAACGAAGTGAGTTATTATGGTTGGAAAGCAGATGGCAAATTAAAGAATTGTTTAGAAATGTTGTAAATGTTGCATCAAATTCAAAAATGATGCTTTGTAATAATCCTTGTTTTTGTCAACTGAAAAAGTGGACGCCACTTTGGTATTTCAGTTGGTGGAATCACTTCCAAAATATTTTCATTTTGCTTTATACTTATTGATTGATGATTCAAAGTAATTTATTTAACTGTCTTCAATGATAAAATATTTTTCACCAACGTGTTGTTGATATGTATATTAATATAGTGTCAGATGGTTGTGCTCCATAAAAACTTATTAAAAGGAACTATGTTCAGAATCCTATGTGCATTTATAACATGGCATTAACAACAATGATATTGCTGGATTATTGGGTCAAGACTCAGACATATTTGTATTCCTCTGTTCAGTTTTATAGGAAGCTGTATGCTTGAGAGAACACTGAATACCATGACTTTATCATTTCGCATAATTACAAATGTACTGATCTTTTCATTACTTATCTACAATCCTAAATGTAACATCCAGACAGAGCATTTTTCCAGGATAGTTATACATTTATAGATACAACCAAATTGCAAGCATTTTTTTATCACCAGATATTTGAATTGAAGGATGTTATAATTAAGTCACAGACGTCTTAATCAGTACATTACCACTTGTACATAACTGAATGGCAAAAAAAAAAAAAAAGCCTACCTCACACACAAATTGTAATTGGCTTTTTTTTTTTTTTGCACAAAATTCACTCTAATGAGATTGATATTATATCTGCAGAAATTCCAAACCCCACAAAACACAAAGAATATTATAAAGTTGTAAAACTATACTTTACTATAGAAACTGCTACACAGCAATCCCTAACTCTAAGAGAGACTACATTAACAACTCTTTTGAGACTTTGCCTCAAAGACACTTTCTCTAAAACCCTGTTATATTATCAATTACCATCATGTTATACATGAAACATCCAATGGAATTGCAAAAAAACTAAAAAAGGAGGCACTTGGGTTTAATGTTCCATAAAGATTGGTTTTTTTCTCTACACACATTTTCTGTGGAGGCACTTTCAGATGAACAAAAAAAATTATCTAGTTCAAAACAATTTTTCATTTGATTAATCTTTGAATTTCAATGAGTAATGATGGTCAATCAGAAGCTGCAAGAGGTGTAGTGGGATCACAGGTTGACAGGGAAGGTAGACTTCATATGTGGCAGATACGAGGTGGTATCAAAAAGTTCCCAGACTAGTTTTGTAGCATTCCAGCAGATGGCAGCACACAGTTGCATGTGCAGTGAGAGCTAGCATTGACTTTTATGAAGCTGTGTACCAAATGACATCACTGTGTTTATTTTACAAAGATAGTACCTGGCAATTACTACTGCTCTTTTTTGTTGAAGCTAGATAACAAGGCAAGTTGTAAGATTGCGTTAAAGAAACAGAACATGTCACATTGCTACATACATATTTCACAAATATTTGCTTTCTTGAGTAATTTTTCTGAGTTTTAGATGTGTTCTGCATTTATCATGTAGACTAATATGACAGCTCTAATATCCTAACAACAAGCATATGTTTTGTGATGTGAGGATCATAGGCCCAAAGTATTTCAGATTACAATGCAGAGTACTACACAGAATCAAGAAGTCAGTGGGGTGAAATGTGAACAAAATGATAGCAGCACACTTGCCCTCACTGATGCTGAAAACAAGAAGCATGGAAAAGCTTCTATGAGAGGTTTTTGGATGTAGCAAGAGAGAGAAAACTGCTGTACAGTCAAAAACGTGATTAAGAATGTCAAAGGCAGGACTATAACCAAGATACTGAAAATATCTGATAAAGTAGATCATGTCCTAGTTACATAGTTTAGTCAGAGAACACACAGAGACGTCATATCCAATGAATGGCATAGTCATATAATAATTTGCTACAAAAAGTAAAGGAGGGGCTCCAGTAACAAGCAATTACCAAGGCATCAAGTTAATGGGCCAAGTCATTAAAGTTACTGACAGAGTTATAGCACAACTGATTAGGAAGAGAATTAACCTACATAAAATTCAGTTCATGTTTATGCAAGAACAGAGAATGAAAGATGCTCTGAAATCTATTGGTTACTAAGGAAATTAGGTATAGTTGAAATGCTTATAAGAGTTATGCAAGCTATGTACAGAGGCGCTGTCAGCAAGACAAGAGTTAGCAATGAATCTAGTTTACAGGTTAGGTGTTTATCAGAGCTCAGATCTCAGCTTCCTTCAGTTTATTACAGTTTTTCAAACCATAACAAATGAGTTTAATACCAGCTGCCTTTGGGAACTCTTGTATATCAAAGCCCAAGTTCTTCTTGAATCAGCCAAAAATATAACAGGAAAGAAAATCCAAAACTAAAAAGCAAAATCTAAAATTGAGAGACTTGAAAGTGAAGCTAACATAGGTAAAAGTTTTGGCAAAAATGAAGACAAAACTCTACTGAGGAAGTGACAATGCTCCATATGCAGAAAAAGAATAGGTAAGAATTCCATACAACCCAATGTAATATCTGAATGCACAAGAGGTGTAGTGGGATCACAGGTTGACAGGGAAGGTAGACTTCATATGTGACAGATACAAGGTGGTATCAAAAAGTTCCTGGACTAGTTCTGTAGTGCTCCAACAGATGGCACTACATGGTTGCATGCACAGGGAGAGCTAGCATTGACTTTCATTAGGCAGTGTACCAAGGGACATCACTGTGTTTAGTTTGGAAGTTACGAAATTTGTGTTTTTTTTATCACATGTAGGCTGTAGTTTGTGATTTTTGTCATAGCTAGGAAGCTGAAACAAAGAGCCGATGTGAAATTTTGTGTTAAACTTGGTGAGAAGTCTGCTACAGTGGCATTGAGCATGCTTCAGCAAGCTTATAGCAATGATAGCTCAATCAAGAGCATGATCATTGCTTTTTTCAACATCTGCAGTATGTGCATCAAGAATTCATCCCTCAGGGCCAGACCATCAATCGAGAGTTCTACTGCAACATTTTGAAGCGTTTGAGAGAGAGCATTTGGTGAAAGCAAACAGATCTGTGGAGTGTGAAGAATTGGATTCTTCACGATGACAATGCATCCTGTCACCGATCTCTCCTCACTTATGAGTTTCTCACCAAAAGCATGGTATCACTTTTGCACTCACCCTATTTACCAGATTTAGCATCTGCGGACTTTCATCTCTTCCCCAAGATGAAAATGCAGCTCAAAGGTTGTCATTTTAACACTGTTGTCGAGATTGTAGTGATGCAAGTCATAAACGGTGGTAATATGACATAATGGTCATGTTTGCCCGAACAAGTATAATATGACCAACAATCACTAGGTATGAGTGTCATGGAGTCTAGTGACAACCAATGATCATTAGGTATGAGTGTTGTGGAGTCTAGTGACAACCAACGATCACTAATCAATTTCCCCCAAATCAGGGTTATTATAACTGCTCATACTTGAATTCTAAGAACCGTATTTCGTGAAAGATTTCTCTTTGACAAAAGTTTAGAATTCAAATATGGGTAGTAATTTTAACCAATGGGAAACTAACAATTATACTTGTTCAGGCAAACATGGCCATTATGTCATATTACTGCCGTTTATGACTTGTGTCGCTACAACATCAAGAGCGAATCACAGAGACTCCTTGGCTCACTTTCAGAAAACAACATTCAGGCTGGATTCCAAAAGTGGCAGGAACGCTGGGACCAGTGTATTGCTGTACAAGATGACTATTTCAAGGAAGATGATGTTAAAACTTGGGTAAATAAGTTATTTTTTTATTAAACATAACTAGTCTTGGAAATTTTTGATACCACATCATTAATCATAAGCGCAACTGCAAAATAAATTCTGTCAATCATCCATAAGGCTTCCCCCAAACAGTTGACAGTCTGTCACATAGGTGATGTGATGAGCAATGGAGGTGGATGTTGTGAAAGCATAGTAGCCGGAGTAAGAATGAGATGGAAAAGGTTAGAGAATTGTTACTTTTGCTGGCAATAAAGAGAGCTTCTCTCTGAGAAAAGGGCATATTATAAGATGTCTGTATATAAAGTACAATGATGCATGATGGCGAAACGTGAATCTTGACTGTAGAGTATAAGCAAGGCTGGAAAGAAATGAAGTAAACATGCTCTGCAGGATGGCTAATGTTAGTATTTATGAATGACAGAAGCCATGGAAGAGGAAGACATATGAAGATGTCAATACTGAACTCAGCAAACTGAATCATATGAGGGAGATGGCAAAAACTTCATCCAATCATCATCATCATCATCGTTTAACGTTCACTTTCCATGCTGGCATGGGTTGGACGATTTGACTGAGGACTGGTGAGCCAGATGGCTGCACCAGGCTCCAATCTGATCTGGTAGAGTTTCTACAGCTGGATGCCCTTCCTAATGCTAACCACTCCGAGAGTGTAGTGGGTGCTTTTAAATGCCACCGGCATGAGGGCCAGTCAGGCAGTACTGGCAATGGCCATGTCCAAATGGTGTTTTTTACGTGCCACCTGCACAGGAGCCAGTCCAGCGGCACTGGCAAT
>NC_068988.1:72879358-72881906 GCF_001194135.2 Octopus bimaculoides | reverse complement strand
GGCAATGACCTCGCTTGAATATTGTTTTTCACATGCCAGTAAGGCGACGCTGGTAACAATCATGCTCGAATGGTGCTTTTTACGTGCGACCAGCACGGGAGCCAGTCAGTGGCCCAGGCAACAATCACGCTCAGATGGTGCTCTTAGCGCTCCACTAGCACAGATGCCAGTCATGCGGTGCTGTCATCAAATTTGATTTTGTTTTCGATTTCACTTGCCTCAACAGGTCTTCGCAAGCAGTTAGTGTCCAATGAAGGAAAGGTACGAATAAGTGGGCTGGTTACACCCCTGGCATAGGCCATGGGTTATAGTCTCACTTAGCTTGCCGGGTCTTCTCAAGCACAGCATATTTCCAAAGGTCTCGGTCACTAGTCATTGCCTTGGTGAGGCCTAATGTTTGAAAGTCGTGCTTCACCACCTCATTCCAAGTCTTCCTGGGTCTACCTCTTCCACAGTTTCCCTCAACAGCAAGGGTGTAACACTTTTTCACACAGTTATCCTCATCCATTCTCGCCACATGACCATACCAGAGCAACCATCTCTCTTGCATACCACAACTAATGCTTCTTAGGTCCAACTTTTCACTCTGTTGTGTATGCACACTGACATTACTCATCCAGCGGAGCATACTGGTTTCATTCCTTGCAAGCTTACGCATGTCCTCAGCAGTCACGGCCCATGTTTCACTGCCATGTAGCATGGCTGTTTGTACACGTGTGTCATACAGTCTACCTTTTACCTGAGCAAGAGGCCCTTTGTCACCAGCAGAGGTAGGAGCTCTCTGAACTTTGCCCGGGCTATTCTTATTCCAGCAGCTACACTTTCACAGTACCAATCCATGTAAGAATGAAAAAGCAAATGTAAAATGATGTTGATAATGATACACAATAACTGGGTAATGACAACCTTTATTATGAAAAAGCCAAAGGGGATCTTTTATCCTTGACTCATTTCAGTCATTGTACTTTAGTCGTACTGGGGACCACCTTGAAAGGTTTAATCAAATAAATCAATCCCAGTACTTATTTTTTAAACCTGGTACTTATTCTATTGGTCTCTTCCGTCATACTACTATGTTACAGGAACATGAACAAACCAGCACCTGTTGTCACATGGTGGGTGGAGATAAACAAAAATACATACATAGATGTATACATATACGACAGGCTTCTTTTATTTTCTGTCTACCAAATCCATTCACAAGGCTTTGGTCAGCCAGGTGCTATAGTGGAACACTTGCCTAAGGTGCCTTGCATTAGGTTTGAACTCAGAGTCATGTGGTTGGGAAGCAAAATTCTTACAACACACCCACATCTGAGCCTATGTTGTGGATGGAGATTCTGGAAATCTTTTGTATTGAGTAAATTGGACTGCAAAACATGACTTTTGCTTCATATTACTTGGCTACCAACTGGAGCGATTGTAAAATACATTCATGTAACAAATAACCTAAGTGAGAAACTTGAGTGCCTTTACAAAGATTGGTTCAAAAACTTCTAAGAAGCTTATGCCTTTCTAGCAATGCATATCAGCAGCAAAACTTATGATAGCTGCATAGTCTTCAGTAATTCTAGTTGCCACATATACAAGAGCCTCTACATGGTCGCTCACCAGTTAGAAACAGCAGCCAGATTCTTCTTAAATCACACCCTACTACCTTAAAAATGAATGGACACCTTTGATACTGTAATCTTAGATACATACAATATGAAAAAAAACAAAGAGAATGATCACAGCTGGAATGCCTTTGATCATAGAGAAGTCTGCTTTGCAACAGAAAAACTGTTCCCTTTCACATACATGGGTGACCCAAAATAACAAAACATAAAACAAACTATAAGTGCTTCAACGAATAGTTGTCTCTTTTATATTCAATGCCGTCATCCATTTGAGGAAGTGATGGGTAACTTTTGAAGGCCTGTGATCTAGGAGATAATATTTTTATTGTTTAAGTTGCTATTTGGATTAAAACTAACACAAAATCAGTAGTGGTTTCGTTTGTAATCCTGAGAATAGGATATTATTTTTGTACTCTTAAGTGTACATGAGGAACAAAAGAAAAAAAATATTTTGAAATAAACTTTTTAAAATTCTTGTATCTTGATAAATGGGTTATTTCCCTTAGATCAAAAAAAAGCGTCAGCATTTTAGATAGAAAAGAAAACATTCTTAAAAATATTTCTACATAATGCAAATTATTCAGTGAGACATTTTGCCTGGGGAAATCAATATTATTGACCAAGTTACTTCACATTTTATTTTTTTTCTAAATCAACTTTTGTTAAGTTTAAAGTATTTTGAGGAATTGCTTCTGAAAATTAGAGCTAGAGACAAAAGAAGACATTTCTAGAGTATTAGATAAATTTTATTTCAGAAAAATACATTTGTCATTATTTCAGAATACTGGCAATAATGAATTGTGCAAGAAATTATAACAATGGTGTTCAGGGTAAAATAAATTTTTCAATTTAATTGCCAAAGTGAATCCATGAAAAAAGTTTCCCAATTACATACTGACTTTAAATAAAAGCATTTCTAATTATATCTG
>NC_068988.1:72870610-72879012 GCF_001194135.2 Octopus bimaculoides | reverse complement strand
ATATATATATATATATATATATATATATAATGACACAGGGACAAGAAATTATGTAATGAACTTCATTAGTTTACAGTTGTTTCTGTTACAAGCTGCAATACATTCATAGCTGAGTGCTTGTGTATCACCTAATGGCTTCATCAGAGCTCCAATGAAATTATAAGGTGATATAAAAGTACTTAGCTATGAAGTTCATTATATAAGTTCTTGTCCTTTATTTTATGTATTACACCCTATACTCAACTAATGCTTTTTTCTGAAGCATATGCATATTGAGTTTTGATACCAGATTATTAGTATCACTATTCCTATATATACATAATATATAAATATATATATGTGTGTGTGTGTGTGTGTATGCACAGATTATAAGTGGAGGAAGAAGATGAAGATATCAATATAGCATTGGTTAGATTACTGATTACAAATGTTTCAGTATCATTTTGCTTCAAACCACATTACATACAAATGATTATGCACAGTAAATTACATCAGGGTATTATTTGCATACTTAGAGATATTATGTGTGTGTGTGTATTATATTACTAAATTAAATTAAGGGACGAAATCACAAGACCATAATTGTATAGCTGACAATAAGTAATTCTAAAGTTGCAGATGTATCTCACTAGTTATCCAAAACCATTTAACAGCAATTATTTGTCAGTTTAATAAGAATATTATAACAGGTTTATATATGAACTAAAGAATAGGCAACAAGCAGTAAGATGAAGAGGTGTAACAACACATTGGTCCCCCCACTTCACTTGGTTTCCTCGCCACATACTGAAAAGTGTATATTTTTAAATGAAATTTTGCAGATATATATTTTTGGGGATGTAGACAACAATTCTACTGATAAAATTTGAATAAACAAAAATTTAGAAGTTTCAGATCGTTGTTCCGCTCCATTTCCTCTAGCCTTTGTTATCACCAATTTCTGTAGCAATTTGCACTATTTATCTTTCTGAATTGTCTGACAATTCCACACTTGATAATCAACACTTTCGAAAACATATATCTGCAAAATGTCAATTCAAAACATGCATTTTAATGGAAGTCATAAGTAAACAAATCGGCAGTTGGAAGAATAATCCGAAACTCCTTCAAAAAGAATTGTTCTTTTTTTCTAATGATATTAACATAATTATAGCCCCATCAACATAGTGTTGATTATCTTAGGCATTTTAGACAAAAGAGACAAAAAAAAAGCCCCTTGATCGGGACGTGAACTACGTACGTACAGTTTACCTTTAGTATTTATAATATCGATTATTATTCATCCTAAATCCTTTGCAATAATTACGTTCTTCACTTAATGAAGCATTAGTGTATACCGAATACAAAACGGGAGGTAAATTATACATTTTGGCAACATAAAAAATAGCATTATTAATGAAGGCTATGCGATGTCAAAGTTAGTTATACATTGTTTCATGACAACCAACATACAAAGATCATCAGGCGTTTGTTCATATGGTCCTTTATTTTACTGGATTTGTCCAAGTTGAGCATAAATTGTATGATCTAACCAAACTGTTTGCACCTCTTCTTTTTCGCTCGGGAGACCGAGAGTAACGTTTTTATAAGTATGGCGCATAACAAATGCAACCCTTACCTCACCTTCAGAAATTACAGGTGTAACACCAATAACAAAGATAATTTTGTTCAGCTTGCGAGACACAATAACTGCTGGATCATCATCGAACACATTCTCAAGAGAACTGCTACCTTCGTATAATGCATCTTCATCACGTCGTGCCAAAACAATCTTCTTTTTAGGCAGCTCCACTTTGGCAGTTGAATACAGATCTTCGCCTTGGACAAGACTAAATTCAATATCCATATTGTAAATAGCAGGGTTTGATAAGGTCAGGCTAATTTTTTTCTCTTTCTTTGGAGAAAATACATTATAGTTAGAGATTCGAAGCTCTGGTACATGATACATGGCAGTTGATTGAATTTTAAATTTGGTCGAAGCAGAGTTGTAGTCAGGTTTGATGAGATTATGATCACATTTCTTACATCTGACAGACTTCCTCACTTGTAAATGCTTGTGTCTAGGATACATATTATTCACCTGTACTGGTTGGAATTCTGGTGATGATAGTCTTTGGTCGATAGTAGTAATTTTGTTCAGCTGAATCGGAGTAGCAAATATTTCATCGTCAAGTTCGGGGAATTCAGTGACTGTTTCGGCAGGTTCTATCTCTAGAATTGTGGTGTCATCATCGTGTAAGGCTGCCGAAGGACTGTTTAATGCTTTGCGTTTCAGAGCTACGGTCGCCAAACTAAATTTATCGGTATAATAAATATGACCACGCCTCTTAATAAATTTCTCACGTTCTTTTTCAGAGTTCTCTTTCAGTGAAAGCTTTTTATAGTATTCTAAAAGCATAGTAACTCTATCAAGATGCGGGCTTTCCAGATCTTGCCAACCTCCCGTAGCAACAGGTTTGTCACCAATACCAATATCTCTGGTAGTCCAACGACAAAATCCACAAGCTAAATAGTACATCTTTTTCGGGATGTTTTTCGTCGGATCCTCTGGGTTGACAATAAAAGTGTTTGTAGCTCGAGTAGACAAGAGATGTCCACAGCTGGGGCAATCAAAACAACTCCCACATCGATTTTTACGAAGCTTAGCTTCTGTTGAAGGTAGATTTTCAAGACAACAAGGACAAAAGTGGGAATCCACTTCATGTAGAAGACAGTCACCACATCGGAGCTTAAAACAATGTCGACATAGATAAAGCCAACAAATTGGATGCTTCTTGCCACAATCACAAAGGTATTTCACCTTATCAATATCACGATACGTCGCCATCACAGCAACCGGAAGCGATAGCAATGCTAATGTCTCGTATTTTCTCGATACGTTCTCGCTTAATGACGTTTCCTACCCACCTTCCCATCTCAAGTAACGTTGGTCCTTCAATCGTTTCTATGCTTCTTACATTAATTTGCAGTAGCTGCCTACTATGTATGCAGGGTAAAATAATAGTTTGTAATTTAGGCACAAGGCTAGCAATTTTTAGGAGTATGGAAGGAGGTTAGTCGATACTAACCCCAGTTGGAAAAGTAGAAGAGAGAGCTGGTGAAGAATGTCCAGGTGTACCCTTAAGTTGCAGGAAGGTGTATATATGTATGTGTGTGTACATAAGAGTTATGGAATGGAGTTGGAAAGATCCGGGCTACATATGTTTTATAGCGAGTGGAACTTCAGAAGTGGTAAAATCCAAATGAGGTGTATACTGCCAGCTACTCTTCAGGCCAAGGATATCTCCATTCTGTAATTCTTATTCACACACCTGGCAACCCTGGTCGCCTACTGTGGAATATAAAAAGAACTTTTTCAGCTTATCGTTCTTTGATACGAAAAAATCCACAACCTTCCATCTAAATAAACCACTGTTGTCCCTGAAAGTTGTTTTTTGATATTTACTACAGATTGCTTGAAGCTAACTTTCTTCCTACACCTTGATCCCTGGATCTTACATACATTTATATATATATATATATATATATATATACATAGAATTGCCAACCAAGTGTGGCGTCCTATACAGGACAGTGCTACTGGCGTTTATAGCCCCAGGAAGACATCTTTTCCAGGCTGGCTAACGACACACATTCTGTGTCCGATTAGTATTTGTGTGGGGAGGTCAACACTCACATCCCTAGCTTTATGTGATACACATGGACTCAAGTTTCTGGGTGGTTACCCGTCCTCAGCATGTGTTAATCATCAGCTAGTGATGAAAACTCACCTCACTCACAAAATACTGTATGCTTTTTCCAGTGACAGTTCGTCGCTGATCTTAAAAAAGGAGAAATAAGCTATATTAAATCTCTGAGCGAGATGTAAACAGTAGCAATACGGAATCGCAACATATAATTGCCAACCAAGTGTGGCGTCCTATATGAGACTGCTACTGGCGTTTATAGCCCCAGGCAGACATCTTTTCTATCTGGCTAACGACAAACATTCTGTGTCTGATTAGTATTTGTGAGGGAAGCAGCTGAAAGAGATGTCTTCCTGGGGTTATAAACGCCAGTAGCACTGTCCCATATAGAACGCCACACTTGGTTGGCAATTATATGTTACGATTCCGTATTGCTATTGTTTACATCTCGCTCAGAGATTTAATATAGCTTATTTCTCCTTTTTCGAGATCAGCGACGAACTGTCACTGGAAAAAGCATACAGTATTTTGCGAGTGGGGTGAGTTTTCATCACTAGCTGGTGATTAACACATGCTGAGGACGGGTAACCACCAAGAAACTCGAGTCCGTGTGTATTACGTATGGCTAGAGATGGGAGTGATGACCTTTATTTATATATAAGCACAAAGAACAGAGAATTATACATTCTTTCATTTGTTTACATGAGTTTTGCATTGGCATTTCAAAATTTCATAATGCCGTAATCAATCCCGTATTTGATCACCTAAGATTCTACAGAGCAGGAGGAATTTAACACTATCCTATTCTTATTAAAGCTATACCACACTGCTTAGATTAGAGAAAATTTTAAGGGAGCTAGATTGTAGAAAAGAAACTATTTAAATAGTTATATATAGTTATGCATCTGTATATATATATATTTCTTTGTCACTCTGGTATGTATTGATGTTTTTCAAACTTTTTCTCCCTATAAACACATTTAATGGAATGATGAAGCACCTCATAACTTTTTATTTTTTGGAGTTTTCAGAAAATTCTTGTAAGTTTGTGTTCTATGCACAGGAATTTATATGATCATGAAACAATTTTTTAAAAATTTTATCCCCCTCCCATAAATTCTGTCAGAGACAAAGAAACAAGGAAGTATTAGGTGGTCAAGAGATGTTCTAAAAAGAACAGCTAAATTTTTTTGTATAATCATATGAAAAGCTAAATTTTTTTGTATAATCATATGAATTCCCATGTGTGAAACACAAAACTTTTCTAGAAATTCCCAAAATAAAAGCGTTGCGAAGGGTTACACGGGGTGCTTAAACCAGAATTCTGTCAATCAAAATATTATCATGCATAAATTGGAATTTCTCTGGGAGCTTTTTCTGATGATTTTAATCATGAAAAGTGAAATGAAGTGGAAGAGTTATGAAATTTTTTCTCTAAAAATGCATATTACAAGTGGTCCAAAACGTAGAGTACTATAATATTGAAAATGGTTATTGAATTATTCCAAAACTCTAATTCTCTTCTTTGTGAACTAAGAAACATTAAACATGACATGAATGGCAGATATATTCACAAAGTTCATTGAAGTTAATTGATAATTGGAGGTTAAACCTTGTCAAAGTAAAATCACCTCTCTCCATGTTTCTTTCCAAGTTACAGTTATTCAAATATAACATAAATTGCTGTGAGTTCTTCCAGTTTCCAAGCCTCTCTGAAACAAAGAAGGTAAAAAGCAAATTAGAAGATGACTTTTACATATATTGTTCACATGCACAGAGACATGCTAGGCAATCCATTCCAAGATATTAATCAAGAGAAAACAAAAATAGTGGAGGAAGAACTGGTTTCACCTTAAAAGGACATTGAGATGAGGACAAAGTTCTAAAAACATTACCATGATTTTTGGCTACAAAAGGACTTTTCGGACAGCTTTTCAGAACAAAGTCAAGATGTATTTTATTGTCTTCTCAACATCATATGTAGTAGAGTGGGGCTTCAGTACAGTTACCCAGACTTTTTCTGAATAAAGTAAAATAGACTGAAAATTATTGAATGTGGGTTGGTATCCCTGCACAATGTAAAACCATCGCATTAAAAATATGAAAACAATGTAATTACAGATGAAATGTAAATTTACTCTCTCGTATTACAAAAACAGCAAAATGGGTTAACTAGGATAAATTGTATTTGTGAAATACAATTGTGTTGAATCCTCTGAAGGAAGATGTCTATGCTTGCAGTGTGTGTGTGGTAGGCACTAGGAATGTGGACTGGGTGCCTAGGGATTGGGTGGGTGCAGTCTGAAAAAGTTTGGAAACAGCTGCTTTAAGATTTAATTTTAAATATTTAAAATTATTCGAAAATGGTCACACAAAAAGAGTAAACTAGCACCCAAATTTTTTGTTAGAATAAAGCTTCAATTCATTAAAAAAAATTATACCTCAGTAACATTTTTCCTGTTTTCATGTTTTCATTCACCTATAGGATGGCAAAAGAGTCAATTAGCTCAGTTTCCTCTCTGTTTTCCCAAGCTTTTGCAACAAGAAACTTTGAAGAGTAGAAGAATATTATCTTTCTCAGAAGAGAGAAGTCAAAGCTTGAACTGAAAATCAAAACCAAAGTGGGGAGCAAGGAATGTCATCATTATTTTGATTCCAAACATTATGAACAGTATGAGTGGATGACAGGATGTCCCATTTTGAACAAATTGTTCTGTGTTCCATGTCTTATTTTGTCAACATGAGAACACATGGATAACTACTGGCTACTGTGAGTTGAAAAATTTTATTACAGCTTTGACAAGACACAAAAAAATCTCAAAACCATCTGAATTCCATAATTGCTCTGGAAATTCCATAATTGCTCTGGAAATCTTTGGTTGATAATGATAATGATAATACTACGATTGATAACTAGATAGCAACTTTTATTAAGTTGCATAATAGGTAAGTCGAGAAAAATTATGAAATATCGAAAGGTTATTTCATTGTATTGAAATTTTGGCCTGTCGAGAATTAGCATTTCAAGAACACAATGAAACAGAAGAATCAAAAATAAGGGTAATTTTCTAGCTATATGTGAAGCAGTAGTAGAATACAATGATTGTTTAAGATTGCATCTAGATTTTGTGAGGAAAAATGTCAATTGTGCATTTTCTGCACTTTCAAGTAATATTCAAAACAAGATGATTAATTGTATATCAGCTACAATTGAAGGTGAAATTAAGGCAATGATCATAAAAACATCATTTGTTACTGTATGTTTGATGAGACTACGTATCTTTGAATGAGATCTCAATTGTCATGTGTTTTGTGATTTGTTGATAAAATGAGAAGGTTTTTTGAGAAAGGTTTTTCGGATACATTGATGTCAATAAAGACAGAAAAACTGCATCACTGATAGAAGTTAGAAAATTTGTTAATGAATTCAACAATGGCCAAAAATTGATTGCACAAATTTATGATGGAATGAACATAATGGCTGAACATTTATGAACAAGAAGAAAAGAAAATTTTTGGTGCGATCGTCATATTTGTACATTGTTACACACAGTCACTTAATTTAGTGCTCTTGTAATTGGCTTCAAGTATTCCTGAATGTCGAATTTTCTTCCAGTCTTTAAAAGGAATTTTAACATTTTTCTCCAAGTTGATGGTTCAAAGAGCACTACTGGATGAAATCGTTAAGGCAATTTCCAAAGTTACCTAAGACACTTTGGAATTATTTGTCTCGAGAAGTATCCATTTTCTCTGACAAAATTACTGAGTAGTCTGAGCTATTTCAGCTATATTAGAAAATTCAGAAGACTGGAATGCTTTAGATGTCTCATTATTTGCAGTTTTTTTTTTTTCTAAATACCTCTCCTAACCAGAAATGGTCATTATGGCTAGTCCATTGTCAAGATATTATCAATGGGGAGATATTAATTCCAGTGGAGAGGGTTAACAAGCCTGAAGCATGGGTTGTGGGTAGAAATGCATTTTCTCACATTTACAGATGGGGGAGTGGAATCATTTTCCAGGAAGTGGATTTAAGGCTCCACGGCCTCATCATGGATTGCATACCCTGGTTTTTAAGTCACCTTTCATCACTGATATATATATATATACATATATATATATATATATAAACACGAAGGAGAGTCAAAAATTATATGCACCCTTGTTTTTCAATGTATTTACACAAAAGCGTGGGATAAACAAGTACATCATTTTTCTATATAGTCCTCCCTTTTCAACGCACTTGAAACAGCAGTTCACAAACTTGCATATTCCCTCCAAGAAGAAGGTTTTGGGCTATATATTTTTTACCTGTTTCAGTCAATAGATTGTGACCATGCTGGGGCATTACCTTGAAGAGATTGCAGTGAGTCAAGAAAGGTATTTGTGGTGCCGCGGCATTGCACAATTGTTATGGCATACTCCATCCAATCAGGGTTGGCTGCATAAGAATGCAAAAGGAGAGAAGTGGGAGTTTTAAGCAGTTGACGGAAAGATATATATATGACAGGCTTCTTTCAGTTTCCATCTATCAAATCCACTCACAAGGCTTTGGTCGGCCTGAGGCTATAGTAGAGGACACTTGTCCAAGGTGCCATGCAGTGGGACTGAACCTGGAGTCATGTGGTTGGGAAGCGAGCTTCTTACCACACAGCCATCCTTGCACCTAGCTTACCACATAGCCACTCCTGCGCCTATATATATATATATATATAT
>NC_068988.1:72863234-72870440 GCF_001194135.2 Octopus bimaculoides | reverse complement strand
ATATAGAGAGAGAGAGAGAGAGAGAGAGAGAGATATACCCCATAGATAAGACCCAGAGATTCTCAGTTTCTCAGTATAGAAAACACTTTGTAGTGCTCAACAGATTCAAACTTAAACTCCGATGTCTTTACAGGGGATTGATTCCACAAGTTAAAGAATGGCTATAAGATGGATCAAGTTGAGCTGAAATAGATGTAATTATGTGGATAAACAAATTAGACACATTAAATATAATAGTTAGGGTAAGAAATATTCTAGGTGCAGGTATGATTGTATGGTAAGAAGCTTGCTTCCCAAACACATGGTTCCAGGTTCAGTCCCACTGTGTGGCACCTTGGCCAAGTATCTTCTACTATAACCTCGGGCTGACCAAAGCCTTGTGAAAGGATTTGGCAGAAGGAAACTGAAAGAATCCTGTGATATGTATATATCTGTATATATTTATGTGTGTGTGTGTTTGTCCACCCACCATCGCTTGACAACTGAATTTGGCACATAAGCTTATAAAGAATAAGTCCTGGGGTCGATTTCTTCAACTAAAACACTTTAAGGCGATGCTCCAGTATGGCCTCAGTCAAATGACTGAAACAAGTGAAAGACTAAAAGAATAAAAGAATACAAAATATGTATATAAATATACATGCAAAACAAGAGAAAGCAGAAGGTGGAAACTTGCAGATGATGAATTTTTAAACATAAATATATAGATATTTATATTAATAGGACCAACGTACACAGAGTACAAATGACAGAAAATTAGAGGAGTGAATGAAAGGTGTTATAAATCCAACAACTGTTTCTGGTAGTTAAAATGGTAATTAAAATAGTAATTAATGGTAATTAAAAGTGACACCACCATCATCACTGATATATACTATAAACACACAGGTGTGCATCAATACCTGAATTTTAAATTCTGCCATCCAACACATACAAACACAATATCTCATACTGCCTAGCCAGAAAAATTTGTACCTTCGTGGAAGATGTGAATACCAGAGACAAACCCCTGACAGAACTCTAAGAATTTCTGCTCAAACAAAACATCTGTCTCTACTTATAGAAAATGATATACAGTATGCTATAGAAATACTTATACAACAACTTAGGACAACACACAAATGAGGAAAACAAGAACAGGTCATACCATTTATAGTGACACACAATCCGTGTCACCAAAATATCTTCAGCATTGCCAAAGCAAACTTGCCAACCATTGCTCAAAATAATGAATTAAAGGATATAATCACAGATTGAGCTATGATTCAAAGTAAAAGATACATAGTTCAATTTCAGTTCTTACTTATTTGTCAATTGGTTAGCTACTTAATCAAGGAAATAATTCATTGTTTGATTAATCATTTAGTTAATTAGTTCATCAGTTTACCAAAGTCTTTTCATTACTATTCATGACCTTGCAGTGACATGCTTTCTCTACTCCAGGTTTAGCTTCACATCTGTCTTTTTGTTTTAGGTTCAATATTTATGAAGTTGTATGGATGTGAGTGGGAATGTATAGGAGAAGAGGGAAAGAGAGAGAGAGAGAGAGAGGGAGAGAGAAAGAAAAAGAGAGAAAGAGAGAGAGAGAAAGAAAGAGAGAGAGAGAGAGAGAGAGAGCATGTGTGTGTTTGTGTGTGAGTGTGCATTCAGGTATTTGTGTGTCTGCATTCATGGGTGGTGGTAAAAAAAATCTATTTCTATGTATCATTTATATAGTATCATTTATCTGTCTTTATGGGCATCAATATGAACTGATACTGTGCAGCTGTGCCACTTGTTATTGAGTAGCACAAATTGAATTATAATTTAACGCCATTTTGTTTTTATTCCAATACTGGAATATGTCTGTATATGTGTGTGTGTGTGTGTGTGTGGTAAGAAGTTTGCTTCCCAACCACATGGCTCCAGGTTAAGTCCTACTGTGTGGCACCTCAGGTAAGTGTCTTCTACTATAGCCTCAGGCCAATTAAAGCCTTGTGAGTGGATTTGGTAAACGGAAACTGAAAGAAGTCCATTGTACATATGTATGTATGTATGTATGTATGTACGTATGTACGTATGTATGCACCTACCTATGTGTGTCTTTGTGTCTGTGTTTGTCCCTCACTACCGCCTGGAAACTGGTGTCGGTATGTTTACGACCCTGTAACTTAGCAGTTCAGCAAAAGAAACAAATAGAATAAGTACTAGGCTTAAAAAAATAAAGTCCTGGGGTTGATTTGTTTGACTAAAACCCTTCAAGATGGTGCCCTAACATGGTTACAGTCAAATGACTGAAACAAGTAAAAGATAAAAGAAAAGATTTATATATATATATATATATATATATATATCATCATCATCATCATCATCATCATTTAATGTCTGCTTTCCATGCTGGCATGGGTTGGACGGTTTGACTGAGGACTGGTGAGCCAGAGGCTGCACCAGGCTCAATCTGATCCGGCAAAGTTTCTACAGCTGGATGCCCTTCCTAATGCCAACCACTCCAAGAGTGTAGTGGGTGCTTTTACGTGACACTGGCACGAAGGCCAGTCAGGTGGTTCTGGCAATGACCATGCTCAAAAGATGTTTTTATGTGCTACCTGCACAGGAGCCAGTCTGGTGGCACTGGCAACGACCATGCTCAAATGTTGTTTTTCACGTGCCACCGGCACATGTGCCAGTAAGGCGATGCTGGCAATGATCATGCTTGAATGGTGCTTTTCATGTGTCACCGGCATGGGAGCCAATCCGTGGCCCTGGCAATGATCACGCTCGGATGTGCTTTTAATGTTCCATTAGCACGAGTGCTAATCAGACGGTACTGTCATCGGCCATGACAGCGATTTTGATTTTGATTTCACTTGCCTCAATAGGTCTTCGCAAGCAAAGTTTATTGTCTAATGAATGAGGGATATTCATAAATGGGCTGGTTACACCCACTGGCATAGGCCACAGGCTATGGTCTCACTTGGCTTGTCAGGTCTTCTCAAGCACAGCATAACTCCAAAGGTTTTGGTCACTAGTCATTGCCTCAGTAAGGCCCAATGTTCAAAGGTCATGCTTCACCACCTCATACCAGGTTTTCCTGGGTCTACCTCTTCCACAGGTTCCCTCAACTGCTAGGGTATGGCAATTTTTCACACAGCTGTCCTCATTCATTCGCAACACATGACCATATCAGCGCAGTCGTCTCTCTTGCACACCACATCTGATGCTTCTTAAATCTAACTTTTCTCCCGGGGCGCTTACACTCTGTCATGTATGCTCACTGACATTACACATCCAGTGGAGCATACTGGCTTCATTCCTTGCAAGCTTATGCATGTCTTCAACAGTCACAGTCCATGTTTCACTGCCATGTAGCATGGCTGTTCATATACATGCATCATACAGTCTACCTTTTACTCTGGGCAAGAGACCCTTTGTCACTAGCAGAGGTTGTAGCTCTCTGAACTTTCCCCAGGCTATTCTTATTCTAGCAGTTACCCTTTCAGAGCATCCACCTCTGCTACTAACTTGGTTCCCTAGGTAATGGAAGCTATCAACTACTTCTAGTTTTTCTCCCTGGAATGTGACAGAAGCTGTTCTTTGCACATTTTCAGTGTTTATAGAACCTGAGCATTTGCCACATACAAAAACTGTCTTCCCAGTTAGCCTTCCTTTGATATTGCTGCACCTGTGTCCATAGCTTACACTGGGTACATTTTATGGCGTTTCTACCTACGCCTTTTCTACAGATTGATCAGGGATTTGTGGTTTGTCTGCCTTCCTACTTATTAAAACTTTGGTTTTAGTTAGGTTGACTCTAAGGCCCTTCGATTCTAATCCTTGCTTCCACACCTGAAACTTTTCCTCTAGTTCTGATAGTGACTCAGCAATTAGAGCAAGGTCATCAGCATAGAGGAGCTCCCAGGGGCATCCTGTCTTGAATTCTTCTGTTATTGCCTGGAGGACTATGATGAATAAGAGGGGGCTGAGGACTGATCCTTGGTGGACCCCTACCCCTACACTGAATTCTTCACTATACTTGTTGCCAACTTTCAACTTACTGACAGCATCCCTGTACATGGCTCACACAGCTCTCACTAACCATTCATCTACCCTTAGTTTCCTCATTGACCACCAGATAAGGGATCGGGGGACCCTGTCAAAGGCTTTCTCCATGTCAACGAAAGCCAGGAACAGAGGTTTATCTTTGGCTAGGTATTTCTCTTGCAGCTGTCTTACCAGAAATATAGCATCAGTGGTGCTTTTCCCTGGCACAAACCCAAACTGCATCTCATCTGAACTGACTCTCTCCCTTACTATATGACAGACTCTCCTATTGAAGATGATGTATGAGTGTTTAGTGAGAAGACAGGAAAATAAAAATCCAACCAAATAGACAATCAATAACATACTCACACTACCCACACTACTATTACTACCATTCACTAATGTTTACAATTCATCCACTTCACGTTGTGACTCCTCATATGAGTCACACACACACACACATAAGGGAAATAGGACAAGGTAGAAAATGCTAAAATAATTTTATCGTGAAGAACATTTTAGTACTGGTTTCAGTCTTTGCGACTTTTTCAACTTAGAATAAAACATGAAAGTGATTAAATTGTGGAAAAATGAAATGAAATGTTTTTTTAAAATATTTTCATTGTTTTCAAATAAGTGGGACATTTTCCTTTTTTCTGTCTCTCTCTCTTTTGTTTTTGTGAAGGCGTGGTAGGTAGGTAGTAGCAGATCTGAAGAAATAATTAAGAGGGTTGCAGTGTGGGGAGTTAGGTGGCCAGATGTTAGGGGTGATGTGATCACAGAAATTGTCTGAGAGCCATGACTGGGTTCTCCTGCTTGTGTGGCATGGTGCAGAGTCCTGTTGCCAGAAATAGGGTTTTCCAGCAGCCACCCTCTTGACCCAGGGCAGCACTACCTCCTTCAGGCACTTGATATAGGTTTCCATGTTGAGTCTGAGGCCGTGTGGGAAGCTGAATGGAGGCATAATAGCACCTTCACTAGTGATCACTCCAAACATCATGATTTTGACTGGATGTTTGATTTTTATCACTCTTGGCACATGTTTTGAGGACATGGCAAGCCAACAGTTGTTCTATGGGTTCACCATTTGTTTGTATTGGAGCTTCCAGCACGAATGCCAAGCAGTATAACATGTCGTTTCCAAAATTCTGGCAGAGTGAATTGTGTCAGAGTGCTGTTTTTCTCACAGATGGTGTCCAACTGACTGTACTATACTGTGTAGTCAACAAAATCAAAAACAATGTGCATGCACGAAATTAAAAATATAAAATGGCAACAATTTAACCATCACACCCTTTGTATATACACACACACACTTATTGAATATCAGGTCACTTGTGAGGTCTCTCATGAATGTTAATGGTAATATGGAATCCAATACAAATTGTTGTATAGTTAGGCCGTCAGTGACTAAACCGGTACTCCCACTAAGCTTGCTACACATCCAGTAGAATTAAAAACAAAACTTCAGGAATTCCTGGTTGATGTCTGGTATGCTAGAAGATCATTGAGAGTGAGAACCTCTTAGCTTTTGCTAAAGTTTGTCTCTAGGAGAAGGTGACTCTGATATATAAAACATACAGAATGGCACAGAGCATTTTGGGGATCTTTTGCTTGCACTTAATCATACTGCTCTCACATTCCTGAGCCTGTGACCCATATCAGCACTGGATATCTTGCCCTGGCTTGTCTCAGGATCATGTCAATAAGGTAGAGAGGGTCTCTGAGGTGCTATGCAAGCCTTATTGAACCTAAAATTTTAGGCTGTGCAATCATTGGCAAGGTGACTATCCAATGCCCAGTCTAGAAGGAAGATGTGGACATGGACCTGGTTGAAGCTGACTGCTGGTTCAATAACCTCATGCATGGGCAATGATGGCATTTTGCATTGTCAGTAGTCAGTGATTGTCTTCTTCAGTCATGAGTGGACAGCATCATATATATACATACATACATATGTGGAGTCCCTTGATGGACTGTTAGTATAGGGGAGTCAAAATATTTGACAGGGTTGGAAGTTTGAATCTGAAATTAAGGAAGGAAGAAGACAGATAGAATATACATATTTAATATTTTTTGTTGACTTATTATGAAATTGTAAAATATCTAGTGATTGGTAATCATGTATAACATTCTTTCATTCTTTTTAGAAATCATCAGTATGATATAACTTGGGGTATATAAATTAATAAATTAAACATCTTATGTAGCAAGAAATTTCTTATAGATGGAAAATAATTAGTCTAGAATGTGTTTTTCTTTTCTTTTTCTTCATAGAATATTTATAGTTTAGCAATCAAGAGAAAAACATATCTAGCTACAGGGAAATATTAACTTACTGGAAACAAGTGAGGGTTGGAGGCAAGAAAGGCATCTGGTTGTAGAAATGTTGGAAGATAAGAAAACAAAACAATGTAAGAGATGGTGGAAATAATGTATGAGCTAAAATGGGAGGGGTGTGGTGAGGTCCAGATCAAATGAGGTGGAAGAAAAGTGAGAATGTAAAGTAAAGCTAAGAGAGGACCAAATACCAAAGAAGACAAGCAAAGTGGGAAAAAGAGACAAAATGTAATGGGAGAGTGATATGGTGGTGAGTAAGATGTGTTTGAGAATATAAAGAATTAAAAAGCTATAAAGAAGCTGAAAAATGTATGGTGACATGCATTAGAAGGTGGGAGAGGAACAAAAGGTGAATATAATTAATTGAACTATGAACAAACACAATAACTATAATACACATATGCTGCTCAAAGCATATAGTGTCATATACAGTGTATGTACAGAACTGCATACAGCATATACACACAACCTGGTTATGTATATATATATATATATATATAATAATGTAGATTTAATCAAAAGATTAAATGTGGTACTTAAAATGTTTGAGGCACCAGAATTTGGTAGGGTAAAAACCAAAAACAAAATCAAGAGATTTGGTGAATAAAATTTGAAGATAAGCAACAAAAATTCAATAGGTTATAGCAGTACGTACGTTTCGTACAAGCTCCATTTATTCATGTAGTGAGAACACCACATAGAATGTACAATGAAAATGTACTCCTCAGCTGCATAATGGAATTTCATTTTAGAAAGTCATTTTGAAGATGTTTGCAAATAACAAGAGTAAGAGAAGAAAACATACCATCTCGACTATGCTGCTGTTTAACAGACTAGTGAATCAAA
>NC_068988.1:72858202-72862747 GCF_001194135.2 Octopus bimaculoides | reverse complement strand
TATATATATATATATATATATATATGTATATATATATATATAATAATCATTTAACCTCCGTTTTCTATGCTGGCATGGGTTACATAGTTTCACTGGAGCTATAAGCCAGAGAGATGCACCAGGCTCCAGTCAACTGTTTTGGTTCAGTTTCTATGGTTGGATGCCCTTCCTAATGCTAACCACTTTACGGTGAGTGTCTTTTATGTATCACCAGCATGGATACCCCTTTACCTATTGTGGCACAGGTGCCTTTTACATATCACTGGCATGGGTTCCTTTTACATGTCACCAGCACTGGTCACAATCACAATTTCACTTAGTTTGATGTATCTTCTCAAGAACAGCAACTTGCCAGAAGTCTCAGTCACTTGTCATCACTTCCATGAGATTCAACAACTGAAGATCATATTTCCCCACCTTGTCCTATATCTTCCTGGGTCTCTCTCTTCTACAGGTTCCCTCTAAAATTAGAGCTTTGCACTTCGTTATGCAGCTGACCTTGTGTGTGTATATATATATAATATCAACAATAATAATGATAAGGATTATTATAAAGTTGCATAGCATTACAATATATCAGTCATTATCATTATCATCATCATCATCATCATCATCATTTAACATCTGTCTTCCATGCTGGCATGGGTTGGACATTTTGACAGAAGTTAGTAAACCAGAGGATTGAATTAAGCTCTGCTTTCACATGGTTTTACAGCTGGATGCCCTTCCTAACATCAGCCATTTTACAAAGTGGACTGGATGCTTTTTACATGGCACCAACACTGGTAAAGTCACCAAGTAACTTGCAAGATAAAGATTCCTTAACTGAGAGGAGGAGTAGTATTGTGTAATGTGATGAGAGGTTAAAGATAGGACAGAAACAAGTGTCTTGCTATAGAAGAGATACATAGTTACCCCAGTAGAAGAGAGAGAGAGAAAGAAGGAAAGAGAGAAAGAAAGAAGGAAAGAGAGAAAGAAAGAAAGAAAGAGAGAGAGAAAGTGAGAGCAAGAGTGAGAGAAAGCAAGAATAAGAGAGAGCAAGACAGAGTGAGAGAAATGGTGGCGATGTGGCAGGGCATACTCTCAAGGTACCAGGATATGAATATAAATGGAATGAAAGAGGATTGCCCAGCGTAAGTAAGAAGTGCAAGGAAGTGCAAAAGGGGGAGAGGGGGAGGAAAGTGGGGGAATGCAGTGAGTGATAAAACATGGGTATATAGTGGGGGGCTAACAAGATAGCAATGATACAACTGGCTGGGAGAGGACGGAGAGAGAGAGAGAGATGGCAGAAAGAAATAAGCATAGTGCTTGAATAAGAGGTGTAGCTTGTTTCATTGGGATAGGGCATGTGAATTAATGTTACATGTGAGTGGAATACACAGTGCTTTGAGAATGCAGTTTTTCTGAGGTAGGTAGGTCTTCTCAAGAACTTCATATCACCAGACATCTTGGTCTGTTGAAATCTCTTCTGTGAGGCTCAACATTTTGAGATTAGCCCTTAGTACTTAATCTCATGTCTTTCTAGGTCTCCCTTTTCCATAGGTACCATCCACTTCCAGTGATTGGCACTTCTTTTTTATACAGCTATCTTCATTCACATGTTCCAATCTATCGTAGTCTTCTCTCTTGCATGTTACATGATTCCGCTTGAGCGTAACTTTCCTCTCAGCACATTTTCAGTCATACATGCACACTGATGTTGCACATCTATAAGAAGATACAAGCTTCATTCCTCTCCATTCTATGCATGTCATCTGCATTCTGGGCCCATGTCTCACTATCATGAAGCATAGCTGTTTGTACACGCACACACACACACACACACACACACGCATGCGCATTCCAGGCCAGGCACACACACCACATCCATGAACAGTCCTTGAAAACCTCATGTAATGGTCACATGGCAATATAGTTTTCTTCAGCAGCACCAAAGCATAATTACAATACATATCAAAGAAAAAGTCTTGCATCAACTGTCCCTGCACAAGAATGATGCTTAACAAAAGGCTTCAAAGTTGCTACAAATGCTTATAATGATCCCTCAATGCCATATCTGCATATTTCAAACAAATCTTCTTCAGATGGTCGAAAATACTTAATTTCTGATTAGTAACTGAGTGACCAAAAAACATTGTCTAAAATCTCCAACTCCTTCAAAGCTGGTTCCAAGTTTGGTTGAGAAAGGAGGAGAGTGGTAAGCATAAGGTTAACACCAACAAGAGAACATATGCAACTGATCCTGGTAATGAGAGGTAGTCATCAGAGATTGCATATAAGAAGGTTACATCTGGGGACAGCTATCCTATGCTCCACATGCAATCAAAGAAACTATTATATCGGGGACCTTTGCTACAACTACACTCATAAATACCCTAGACAACATTTAGAAGGGCTATTCAGCCAATTCATGAAGTATCATTCGCCAACCTATAACAATCACTGAGCCCAGATACCTTATTTTCCTCTGCCTCTTCAGCCACTTTAAAACACTCTTTGCTTCTCTGAACTAGCAAACTCCACACCACACTTGCTCCAACCTACCCGTTACACCTGTCTCCTCATCACTCCCACAAGGTCACAATATTTTCCAGACTACAATATTTTGGTCAACTATTTCTCCCCAAAACCCTCTGAATTCTGTTCCTCATCTTAAAAATTTCTTTGACTAATTTATCCAGAAAGTAAAATATCCAGCTTATAACTTGAACGTTCGTTCCTATCTCCGTTCCTTTACATTTGTTTTCCATTAGGCATTTCAGAAAGTTACATTAACTGGTTATACATTTTGCCCAGCCACAAAGGACATCATTTCAATCTGCTGAAGGGTACAAGAACGTACTGGCTCTCAGAAAACGTTGTTCGGAATGAGATACATTTTTTTTCTTTCGCAACAGAAACGTAAGAAAATCTGTATTCACTATCCCATTATAGCCGGATTTCAAAGGCCAATATAGTCAATATATCAATAAGCTAGTCTGTGAATGAAGCTGTAACACTCGTTGTGTTGGTGTAATTTAATTAGCAGACACCGAACGTTTTCGCTTCCAACATGGCGTCGTGTTCATCCCACATTGCTGGATATGCATAACTAAACGTCTATTCATCAATGTTTTAATTTTAGTAACAGTCCTAGTTATGTAACAAAAAATATTGAGGAATACAGAGTATTTGCTTGTTAGAACAACGATAGAGGTAAGGCATTAATTTTATATCTTTTAAACATTCTATCGTCTCGTGCTGCAAGATGAGGAAAAGTCAAGTACAAAGCATGCGAGTTTTTATTGCTTTTATTGTATCACCTGTTTTTATATCTGATAATATCTCTACTTATGACTTTCTCTTATCAATTTATATTTTCATACTGATTGCTCTTAGTAATCAAATATGATATAATTGTTTGGAACATACAAACATAAGGCAAAGATACGACAATTTAAAGAGACAGATAGACAGTTTACTACTTCATCTTAGAGACTTCGAAAACTGCCGAAGTGACTACATTCCAATTCCTACAATATGCATGGATATATATATGTATGTTACATATTAAAACATTAAACAATACTGAGCTGAGGGTAATAAAAAAAACACGTTATAGAAAAATAATTATCAAATAAAATGTCTCGGGTCCCAGTCACTATTTTCCTCAGTAATTTCATATAATATTTATGCAGTGTTATTTTATTTCGTATATCTCAGTAGATTGTATAGTTTCGAGTGAGAAATTTACAACAACATTACAGTATTTGTTAGTTGTAAATAACGATGAAATATATTTGAATATAGCATCAAACGACATTAATTAGCTATTTTGGAAAGTGTAATCCGCGCTGTTTAGTTTTGCGCCAGAAAGTAAAAGGCACCTCGAAATATGCGGCTTCTGTAAGATTGCCTATCTATCTATCTATCTATCTATCTATATATATATATATTACACACAAGAAATATGCGTGTGTTGCACACACATACACAGGTGTGTGTGAATTTAGGAAGAGCAGAGCTCATGTCCCCTTTACGGAACTTTCCAGATTAGTAGATGAGAGGAAATTATCCTCAACCGGACACCTGTTTAATATGATTGCCTCGGAGTGAACTCCTCCAGAGGCCCCCAACTGTGCTTGCTGGTGGTGTTTTGCGGAATTCCTATTTAAGCATCCCATATAACCCCTCATAACCTTTTCATTTTTGGGAATTTACAGAAAATCTTTGCAAATTTGTGTTCTGTACATGGGAATTCATACGATTATGCAAAAAAAAAAAATCTTTTTTGATTCTTATTACCCCCAACTAAAATCTTCACAGCTATCGGAGAGCCTGAGATCAGTGCTGGGATTTTTTCATAGTGACATAAAACGGTTATGAAAAAGATCATTTATTTTAAGAGCATACTTCTCTGTTAGTAAATGTTTTTTTTTTCCCGAGTGACAAAGAAACGAGGAAAGTACCTGGTGGTTGTGGGATGTGCTGAAAACAACAGCTAAATCTCCCTTAAATCACACACTTTTTCATCTGAAAATTATTTTGAAATTATGAACAGAAACA
>NC_068988.1:72856468-72857526 GCF_001194135.2 Octopus bimaculoides | reverse complement strand
ATATATATTTACTTGGAGAATGGAGCAACAAATACAAGAAAAAGCATTTTCGTTGGACTAGATAGCCGTTGTTTTATTATGTGGAACTTGTGAAATGAGTCAGTGTGGAGGTTTAGGTTATGTAATGAGTCATTTTGTATATTATGTCTTAGTCACTTACGTACGTTTCGATGCAGCCAGTAGTTTGGCCGATCTCTTCAGAGTGTTGAAGGGTATATTCGAAGTTTGTGGTGTGCTTCAGACTACTCCTGAAGGATCGAGGCAAACCTACCACTTACCTATATATATATATATATATATCTTGATTCAGTTGATTCAGTCATTAGACTATGCTTGTGATGGGGCACCACCTTGAAAGGTTTTAATTGAATGAATAGACCTCAGTACTTATTTGTTACAGAAAGCCAGCTACCTATTCTATCAGCTGCTTTTTGCTGAACTGATAAGTTATGGGGATGTAAACAAACCAACAGCTGTTGCCAAGTGGTGTCCAACACACACACATACATACGCCCAGACGCACACACACATGCACAGAAATATATGCACAAACACACACACAATTACGGCTGGCATCTTCCTGTTTTCATCTACCACATCCAGATATTTTCTCAAGGTGGCATACAGTGGGGCTGAATCCCACATAGGCTCAAAAATGAGGGTACAGGGGGTGCAAGCAGATCACCTAAACTTTTTTGGGATGGGGGCAACGAAAATGCTTCGTACATTCTGAATTGGACTTGGATTTGCACCTTCTAAGCCAATTTCTTTCTCACACATGCCACGCCTATGCCTATATATATATGTGTGTGTGTGTGTATAAGTAAAGGTAAGATCCAAGGATTAAGATGTAGGAAGATAGTAAGTTTCGAGCTGTCTGTAGAAGGTATAAAAAACCAAATTTCTGGGACAATAGTGGTTTATTGATATAAAAGGTTGAAAATTTTTCCTGTAATGAAGTTCAGTAAGCTGAAAAAATTGCTTTATAGTTTATGGTTAGCAACAGCGATTACTGTGTATGTGGAAATAAATCCAATATTAGGGAATGGAGTAGAATG
>NC_068988.1:72852781-72855704 GCF_001194135.2 Octopus bimaculoides | reverse complement strand
ACACACACACACACACACACACACACATACATATATACATATACATACAATAGGTAGGTAGGATGGCAAAATGATTAGTTTCTGATTTCTCATTATTTTCTCTCTACCATTACTTTGCAAGTATCGTATCATCATTGGGAGTAAAAATTGGTCAGCATAGTTGTTGTTGTTGAAGTTGAGAGAGTTTGAAACAGTCAGGTGACAGGTACTTTTTTTGAACTCATTTTTCCTCAACCTTGACCCAATTATAATTGAGCTTGCTAATAAAATATTTGGATAATTTTTGGTGTTTAGTGATCAATATTCTTTTCTTTGTTGGATTTCAATTTAATTTTTTCCCCATACTAGTGTCTAATTTGATAATTTTCAATTTTCAAAACATGATGTTTAAACTGGGGCAGAATCAGTAATGACTTATTTCAATAGTTTCTTCTCTTTAACTGCATGATGCATAAATATATCATGAAGAGAGTAACTCCTGTAGATCATGCAGAAGCCAGAGAGAATATTTTATGCTAACTTTTTAGATTTAGTCAATTTTTGTTAATTTCATTATCAAGTGCCATTTTTCCATGATCAAAGATGGATCTCGATGTGTATGAGTCTTTTCTCAAATATAATTCTGTTGAACTGAAGAGAGAGCAAAATCTTATTGTGTTTTACTTATTTTGCCCCACTAAATTTGTCTTTTATATGTTCAAAGAGAATGGAGATAATTTTCTGAAATAGTGTTCAGGTTGTCATAGTGTTTTTAATGAATTTAGAGAAGGTCATTTGCTTTTGTAAGTAGTGAACATGTGTAAAAAATATATTTTGTCTTAAAGTCAAAAATGCAGTGAATCTTACTCATTGTGCCCCCCCCCCCATATCTTTTACTTGTTTCAGTTATTGAACTGTGGCCATGCTGGGTTACCACATTGAAGGGTATTAGTTGAATTAATCGATCCCAGAGCCACTGATGTAAACAAACCAACACCACCTGTCAAACGGTGTTGGGGGAAAATACTGCTGCCAAGACACATAGATATAGATATATTAAAAACAAAGACTGGAAAATTCGGTTTATTTTTATTTCCATGTAACAAGTGTTGGATTATAACACCTGTACATATATATAGCCTGAATAACCTTGGTCCTGGAATAAATATTATTCAAAACAACTGCTATTGATTAGGTCTACCTATTGGCTACAATCATAAGCCCAACTTACATCTCCTTGATTATCAAAACCCTTCCTACCTCCATAGTTGAGACACTAACACCTCTTTTCCTACCTCTCAGATAAACAATTGTATTGACCGACATGGGATATAGACAGAGCACAATCACACTGGCAGTGAGAAAACCTGTTGCTGTTGTGTCCCCAAAGACTGTTTGATAAATGGGTTTTGCTTGCATTATAACATAGTATATAAATGTCTGGTCACAACTCTGCGTTGCCACCAGGCTAGGATCTACATAGGGGGTACTATCAACTTCAAGTGACACTATCTTACTCACCTATGCTCCTTCTCAAATAAGTCCTCTAAACAATTCCTTTCCCTATCACCTAGTCTTGGCATACCTTATACCTTATCTTGGTCTATAGGTTGTGGTTGCCAGGAACCACTCACAATATTATGCCAGAACGAGACCTCTTTATTGATTGATCTTCTTATGCAATCTCTTGCAAGCACAAAATCTATAGCGCCTTTGCCCATTATGTACAATCATTATAATTTCTCTTCATTTTAGCTAAAATTCTTGTTTCTCACAGTATCTTTTTTGTTCCCCACTGCTACCACACTCTTACCTCAATGCTTAATTTTCCTATGCCTATCGCTTCTGATATTCTTAACTGCTTTACTGTTTGAGAATTACTACTCTGAATCCCTCTGTTAGGTTTACTGAATACCTTTTTTCTTTGGCCAGCTATTAATGTTATTTTCTTTAAATCTGGTCTTTGTCAGATTATATGTTTATCTTGTCTTGCTTCTTAATTACCCTCTCTCTTTGCTTCCTCCAACTCCTATTCCTTCCTCTTTTCTTTAAAACTTTATGCTTGTAAAGACTACTAGAAGATTGCATTTGCCATTTTTTTTTTGAAAAGGGAGGCCTAACTTACTTTAACAATTTTATCTGAACTTGTTGGTCACACACCTATGACATTATGCACATGTCACTTATAAATATGGTTATGTAAGTTTGGTTTCTTGAAACAGCTGTTGAGATAGGGCATTACATAATTTTTTCAATATATATTTTTTTCATTATTTTATAATCTGTATCTTGTGTTCCATGTAAATATGTCTCCAGCCTAACTGTGTTTATCTACCTTATTACCTCTATGCACACACACACACACATTATGGGTTCATATATATATATATATATATATACAGTGGTGGTGAGGGATCTCTGTCACTTGATGAGGATTCAGTTGTTTGATAAGTTGAATTATCTAATCCTGTATTAACATATAAATGGCTGAGTATTCTATGGACACTGTACCCTTAATATAATTCTCAAACTGAATCAGTGTGATACAGTGTATGACAAGGCTGTACTTTTATGTCACAGGTACAATCCTGATGGGCTTCTATTCCATTTACCCAATTTTACTCATAAGGTATGAGTCAGACTGAGACTATAGAAAGTGGCAGTCTGTTCAAGATTGAATCTGGGACCCCATGGTTGTGAAGCTAGCTTCTAAACTATTCAAATGCACTGCACCTACTAATGTTGTATAATGCACTTATTGTAGTATATATATATATATATATATATATATATATATATATATTATTGTAACCAGATTTGTCTCTGATTCCTCTGCATGCTATATCAATTGAAAAATAACTCTTAAAAGTTGTCCCTCCAAGACTAAAATTTGAAGTATGAATAGAAGACAGAAATTATGTCAAATCGAAAAATATTTCAATAT
>NC_068988.1:72841322-72852729 GCF_001194135.2 Octopus bimaculoides | reverse complement strand
GTAAAATTAAGGATGGGGAAGTACTTGTGGGTATTGCACAAGTTTAACCAATCAAAATGTGTTTAAAATTTAAAAAAGGAAGACCTGGCACTCCTTCATATGGTGTAATTGTTTGCAATATAACACCTCTCTCTGCCTTCTTTGTTTTGACTTTTTTTTTTCCAAATAATTTAGGTTTTGTTAGATTAAAAAAAAGATTGTTTCTATTGAAAGTTTTAAATTACTTTTTTCATTTAGAAAGTATATATTTTTTATGTAACTTTCAAAAGACTTAGAAAAAAAAATCACCCACTCTTACAAATTTAAGTTTTTATCCACTACAGTAATTCCTGGAAGACCATCCTCTGAAATGCAGAGATTGCTTTCTAGCATCCATGGCCCACAAGCTCTCCTGTTTCCCATATTGCAGCTGGTCATTTTGTTCTCTTATTTAAGTACGAATTTTGCAGAATATCCTTCTTTCTATTTCTCAACAATAAATGCTTCTGTAACTAGTACCTCCATGGAGAAAACCTCCATATTTGCTACCTGCTTTGCATTCAATCCCACAATGTACAGATTTGGTAAAAGTTATCCAAAACTATCCCTCTTCACTCCATTAAGCTCACTATTAAGTATGAAAGCACCTCTGAACACTTGAAACCATCAAGCCCGCTGGCCAATACAAGGTTCCTTCCTTAAACAGTGCGTTCTAGAGCTAGTCCCCATCTTTGCTAAACATCCTTCTCTCTTCTCTCTCTCCTCCTCTCTCCTTCATCCCAATGGTGTATCCCAATCTTCAGAATCATGCTAGAATCTTTCCCATTACCGAAAATGACAACTCTTCCTACTCTGCCAATTATTCAATAGTGACCTTCTTCTTCACAGTCAGAAAATACTTCATCCCTCAACAACTAGTAATCCTCTATAAGGCTCAGGTGACTCCCATGATTGAGTATTGATTCCATTGATGGAACGGTGCTGCTGCAACACACATATATCCTAGACTTCACCAAAGAAAGATGGCTAAATTGATAGGTATGAAGTCATGTGGCCTACAGACATGCTGTCTCTTGTCTCTGCCTTTTCTTTTCCTGTTATTACAATGGCCTCTGATCCTCAGAACTGGTTGACTTGGATCACTTCCACTCAGGTACTCCTGTCTTCTTCATTATTCATGTCATTCTATACTATGTACTACATCCAGTCATTCCTTTCCAGAATGTCAGTCAGGAATTCCTTCTTTGCCCATGTTTTTTGTGCAGCCACCAGCTTGTAATTGTTCAAGTAGAACAGTAACAACACCAATATCGATGATCTCAGGATGGTATCAAATACCAGTGGACACAGTGCTACTAAACATAATACAAATATAGTAGCAGACTGCATCTAAACAAAGTCTTAATGGTATGGCATGAAGTCACTCACCAGTATACACAACCTCAGGCCTACAGACATATTGTTGTCTCACTTTACCCCTTTTATCACTATTACAATAGCCTTTGTTCCTCACACTTGGCTGATCTTGTGTCACATTTAATTAACCCATCTGGCTCACTTATTGCTCCTTCTCTCATCATGCATACACATTTCCCTTGTTCTTTCTCTCCACAATGTTATTCTTCTTAAATTCCCTCTTTACCCTTTTATCCTACAGCTATCTCCTTGCAGTTGCTCAAAAGGCCCATCAACCATGTTGATCTAACTGATCTTAGAGAGTCTGGGAAGGACATAGTCACAGCCCCTTCCTCCTGGCCTCGGTTGTATAGTCAAGAAGCTTACTTCCCAACCACATAGTTTTGGGATCAGTCCCACTGCATGGCACTTGGACAAGTATTTTCTTCTATACTCTTAGGCTGATCAAAGTCTTGTGAGTGAATTTGGTACATGGAAACTGAAAGAAGCCTCGTATATATATACACCAGCATACACAGCCTCAGGCCTACAGACATTGTTTTCTCACTTTACCCCTTTTATCACTATTACAATAGCCTTTGTTCCTCAGACTTGGCTGATCTTGTGTCACATTGAATTAACCCATCTATCTCACTTATTGCTCCTTCTCTCACCATGCATAATATGCCACCCTCTGGGTCTCACACTAACCACATTTCCCTTGTTCTTTCTCCCAACAATGTCATTGTTCCTACACTGGTTTCAGCCATTACATTATGGTCATTTATTTTCTCAGTTTAATTAAATATCTCTGGAAATTTGTAATTTTTTTCTACAAGGTCTAAAGAGGGATTTTGTGCAAATTTTTGTCTTTTGCTGCTTCTGTTGCCTTGAAACACTTGCTTTCATTTGGATGTGTTTTTTGCCTGCTTAAGTTCTTGAGTATGTTAGATTAGGTGACTCTATAACCACTTTGTTTTCAAAAACTCAATGAATGCAAATGAAACAGCATTAAATTAAAATCATCACTTATATATCCTACTAATGTACACACCGTGAGAAGACATGAATCTATGAAATTGTCTGAGATAAAATCTCTTTATAGACTTGTGTTAAAAAGACAATAGATATCAGATTGAGACAAACATTGTTGCTGCAGTGACTCATGAAAATGACAGATGTGTTTTGCCTTTCTTGGGGCTTACGACCTGGCAAGCTTCTGTGATACCAATGAATCCTTTATTTGATGTATATTGAGGCATGAATTTTGTTTATGCTATTAACAGTTGGGGGTGCACAGTGTTGAAAAACCTCAAGAAAAGCATAAAGTGTGTGTTGTCCTCATAAATCGCTGCTGCTACAATGTTTGCCTTGCTCCTGTATATATTGCTTTTAATACAATAAGTATACAAAGATTTTTATCTCAACCTATTCTACAGCTTCATGCTTTCTTATGATGTATATGCCTTTAGTATGATACATAGATTGCAATTTTAATTTAATGGTGTTTTAATTGCATTTATTGACTTTGTCTACAGCCTGGCAAGCTTCTTCAGTATCAGTGAATCTTATTCACTCAATATTGAGGCACAAATTTTCTTTAAACATGTGACACTTGTGTACTGCATTGACAAGCCTCAAGAAAGGCAAAATGTGTTTGTCATTCTTGTGAATTACTACAGTGATGATATTTGTCTCACTTCAAAATATATTGTAGTTTTAACACGAGTCTATGAAGAGATTTTATCTCAGGCAATTCCACAGTTTTATTCTTTCTGATGGTGTGTGTACATTTACTATGATACACATTTTGCCACTTTATTTTCATTTATCCAACCTTCAAAGTAATTTTCCAAATCAGGCTATTCATGGATGCCAATTCTTGCAACACATTTCTTCTTTGGCATCTTCGGGGAAGCTTTACTTTTCTTCCAATCATGTACCAGCTTTTCATTTCTTCTGCACTTCTATATTGCTGCAGTTTTGTTTGAAGAAATCTGAAATGCAACAACTTTTAGTCTGAAAGTAGCTTCATATTTCATTCTTTTTGTTGATGGAGCCATGGGAATAAAATATATTCAGCTTTAATATCTGAAAGTGATCACAATGAAATCTGAACAGTTAAAACAAAGGACTAACCATTTTGAGTGTTGGTCATGTGGGCTTGGTAATGTCATTGTCTATTTGTACACATCTCTGATGCAAATAGCAGGAGGTGGTGGTAAGTATGGTTTAAGTACTTCACAGAAGTGGTATCAATTTATTATATGATGTATGGTATGTATATTATAATTGGCAGTTAAGTCTACTCTAGGGCAGTCATCTGTAAGTATTGCTTACTTAAGTATTTTGTAGTAATTTTAATAGTATATATGTATTATAATAATCAGCTAGAACAGTGTTTGTCAAGTGGGTAGTACTGCTTCTTGGGGAAGGTAGTTGAACATTTTTGTGAGTAATGCGGACAAAGGGGATGGTGGTGAGGTGATAGATACATCTGTATAGTATTTTTTAGTTTTTGTCTTCTATTAAATTTTACAAAAGTTTTAAATGTGATGTTATGATAAACTGCTTGTTAATTATGATCCAAGCAGTTATAACAATTACAGTAGCAATGACAATCATCATCATCATCATCATCATCATCATCAACAACATTTAATGTCCATTTTCCATAGTGGCATGAATTGGATAGTTTGACAGGATCTGATGTGCTGTAGGACTACACTGAGTTCCATTGTCAGATTTGGCATGGTTTCTCTGTTTGGATGCCCTTCTTAATGCCAACATTAACAACAATAATATACTTCGAAATTTGTATATTCATTTGAAATGAATAAGAACAATAAATTAAAGTATATTTTAAAAAACATTGTCAAAATCTGTGGGTATTTCCATACAGGTAACAAAGGTGGTCATTGCACCTGTTGCATTATGTGATATACTTACTGACTTGCACATGCATATATATGCAAACATACCTGCTTGTACATTGTTGATTGCAGCTATGAGTGTGTCATCTTTTAATATCACAATACACTGACATGTTTAAAAAGCTTGTATAAACTTGTACAATATATATGTGTTTGTGTGTGATCATCTAGAAAATGCAATTGTAAATCAGAATGCATAAATAAATCTCAACTGGTAGTAATGGAGTTATATTTGAAGCCCAAAGAATACATACCTATGTTGGATTGAAACCAATAACTGAGGTTGATAACTAAGGTGACCTGATAAGCAGTAGGGGAGGATGTTCTGAAAGTGTAGTCACTAGAATAGGATAAGGCGGCGAGCTGGCAAAAACGTTAGCACACCAGGCGAAATGCTTTGCGGTATTTCATCTGTCTTTACGTTCTGAGTTCAAATTCTGCCAAGGTCGACTTTGCCTTTCATCCTTTTGGGGGTTGATAAATTAAGTACCAGTTGCGTATTGGGGTCAATCTAATCAACTGGCTTCCCTCTCCAAAAATTTTGTGCTTTGTGCCTAGAGAAGAAAAGAATAAGAATAGGATTGTGAAAGTTGAGAGCTGTTACTTCTGTTAGCAATAGGCAGATTGTATGATGCTACATGGTAGTGAGACATGTGCCCTGAATGTAGAGGACATGTGAAGACTAGATAGGTATGAAGTTACTTTGCTTTGCTGAATGTGCAATGTTAGTATGCATGACAAAGTGTAAATGTATTGAGAGAAAAGTTAGACATGAGAAATCAGATGTGTGCAAAAGAGAAGACTGTTTAGGTTTGGTCATGTGAAGTATACAGATGAGGACAGTTTGCATAAAGAAATGCTGATTGCTTAAAATGGAAGGAACTCATGGAAGAAGGAGACTCAGAAAGACATAGGATGAAGTAACATATTGAAGGCTGATCTCAAGACGTTGAGCCTTATGGGGGAGATGACAAGGGACTGAGATGGTTGGTGTTTTGCTGTGCTTAAGAAGACCATTAGAGCAAAACGGATTTCCTAAAATCATTAGGTTATGCTTGTACATGAGAAACCCTGTTCCCCTCTCTCCCCTTTCTCTAACACATCAAGCTTTTTCCTCATTTTCATCCTTCCTCCATCTATGATACCACTTGGCTGCTGTACTCACCTGAGAGCAGAATTAGCACATATTACATCCCTCCCCTCTCCCTGGAACCATTTCTATTTCTTATCCTCTCAGACCACACTATTGCTATCAATCACCCCTTTTCTGTACCTTCAGCCACTGCTCTCTCTCCCCTGTATTACTCTCCATTATAACCAAACACCTCTCTTATCTGCTATCATTCTCAATGCCCTCTCATATCTACCATCATGTCCCACTTACTGTAGCCCCTTTATATCTCCCTCTCTACTATTTCTATGCCTTGCACATCATCCTACTACTTTCTGTTTGATTCTCCTTCCTGATCCACTCAATATCTCCCACCTTACCCCTCTATATACTGGTATTTCCCATCATCCACAACCTCATCCTTATTCATCACTCACTACATTAACCTCCACCTGTTTATTCTTCCCTGACACTCCTATCCCCTCCCATGACTCACTGTCTCTATCCTCTCTTAAGCTCACTTTCTTGTAACTTGAGTGTTTGCTCCAGCACTTCATCACTACCTTTCTTTTATCTGTTTCAGTCATGTAATTCCTCTATAGCAAGACACCCATGCTTGTCTCTCTGTCATACTTTAACCTTTCAATACCTGGCATACAACCACCCACTTCCACCTTTCCCTCTCAAATATTCTCTTTAGTAGTGAGAGCTCTTTTCCTTTCCTTTTCCCCCCCTTTTCTTTTCTGTTTTGCAAATTACATAACAACCTAACTAGTACTGGTGGCATGTAAAATTCACTCTATAAAGTGGTTGGCATTAGGAAAGGTATCCAGTTGTAGAAATCATGCCAAAGATGACACTGGAGTTCAACATGGCCTACCATCTTGCTGGTTCCTGTGAAACTGTCCAACCTACACCAGCATGGAAAATAGAAATTAAATGATGATGATGTGATGAATGATTAAGCATTGATGTATCAGATATTCACTTATTGTAGGACCCTGTTGTGGTAAGTAGTCAGCCACATCAAACTTGTACCTGGAATTAAGTTATTCTGGCCTGATATTACCTTAAGAATGAGAAAGGGAGCATTGAATTGTAGCAAGAGTGCATTGGAAAAGTTAGTGAAATAAAAGAGGTGATAATTAAAAAAGTTTGAGAAGCTCTGAGAACGTCTCTGGGACAGCATCAGTAAGCATATTATCTGTTTGAGAGTTGATCAATACAGTAGGTATGGGCCTAACACCTAAGAATCTTTAAGATTGACTTGTATACTGGATCAATCTATAAGCCACGGTTTACAGTTATTATTGATAAATATTTATGAGATATAATGCAAATAGTAGTTATAATTAGAGCTCATCAAATATGTTTTTCCCTGCTATTTATTATTTATGTTGTTGTTGTCATTGTTGTATATGTTATTGTTGTTTGTTGAACTGTTATTTCTGCTCATTATTTTAAATACTATTGTTGTCATCTGGATATGTTTTTATTGCTGCAATATCTTGTTTTCCAGCATAATGAACAACTCTACAATTGTACCCAACCCAGGAGACTGTTCCATAAACAATTTATATCCTGCTATTGTACAATGTTTTGCTGTTATCTTTGCTGGTTATTGGGCTGGATGGACAAAAATAATTACTTTCAAAACTGGAAAAAGCATTGGAATTTTTGTATGGAATTTCTGCTTACCAGCGATGGTCATGCAAGGAATGTGGGAACTCCACTGGGAAGAAGTTAACTACAAATTCATTTTGTGTGTCTTAGTCTCTAAACTCATCATCTTCACTTTGGTCATATTAGTTACTTTTATTACCTACCGTCCAATCAACTTTGGTTATGCTGGTATTTTTGGTATTTTTACTACATGTAGCAATGATTTTGCCCTTGGCTATCCAATATGTAAGTATACAGTATATTTTAATAATTATTTGCATCAGCTATTTCTAGCTTAGTAATAAAGTGAGTATTTTAAGCATAATTGCCTCACTCATATGACAAATAAAATTCGAAGGTTTTTATTTGACTTATTTTTTATTTTAATTTGAAACGCTACCATATATTTTGTGACCAAGTTACTCGTATAGTTAATCAAGTTGTCCACAATGGAGTTACATCCAACTACTGGTGTAGCAGCATTTTAGTCAAGTGCTACAAAGGTGACACCTTAGACAGAAATAACTACAGAGGTATCAAACTGCTGGACTGGGTCATGAAAGTTACAGAGAGGGTCGTAGCTTAACTAATTTGAAAGAGAGCCTAGACGAAATGTAGTTTGGTTTTATGCCAGGGAGAAGTACTATTGATGCTATCTTCCTAGTAAGGCAACTGCAGGAGAAGCATGTAGCTAAAAATAAACCCCCCTACTTGGATTTCGTTGACATGGAGAAAGCCTTTGACAGGGTCTACTCCCTTATCTGGTGGTCAGTGCAGAAGCTAGGGATTGAGAAGAAGCTGGTGACAGCTGTACAAGTCATGTACAGGGATGCTGTCAATAAGGTGAAAATTGGCAATGAGTATAGCAATGAATTTAGTGTTCACCAATGATCACTCCTCAGTCTCCTCATGTTTATCAGTCCTCCAGGCCGTAGTAGACAAATTTAAGACTGGTAACCTTTAGGAGCTCCTCTACGTTGATGACCTTGTTCTTATAGCTAAATCTCTACTAGAATTAGAGAGGGGAGGAAGAAACACTGACTCAAGGGTCACTACATTAGAAAGCAATACATCAAAATATTGAGTTATCCTCAGATGTGTTATCTGATCAAATATTTGCAAAACAGTGGTCTCTGATAAAGGCACTCAGGATCCAAGGAGCTGTGTTAATTGGGCAATATTTCTATTTTATTTTTATTAATATATTTGATTCTTTTCTCTATATTCTCCAAGAAGACTGAATTCCTATAATATGTACTTTAAGCATGGTACATATATATATGACTTTGAGAAGGTGTCATCATCATGCTGGTGGCATGTAAAAAGTACCCACTACACTCTCGGAGTGGTTGGTATTAGGAAGGGCATCCAGCTGTAGAAACTTTGCCAGATCAGATTGGAGCCTGGTGTAGCCATCAGGTTTCACCAGCCCTCAGTCAAACCATCAAACCCATGCCAGCATGGAAAGCAGATATTAAACAACAATGATGATGATGATGATGATGATGACGATGAAGGAATAGTAACTGGAAAAAAAACAGCGAGATAGCTCTAGGCCTAACTTTGGTGCATGAAAAACAATGGATAGAAAACTAACAGCTCCAGCAGCAGAAAATGTTTGAGACTATATATTGTTGTCATAATCATTTTTATATGAGATTGTTGTTAGCATATCATCATCATCATCATCATTTAATGTCCATTGTCCATGCTGGTATGGGTTGGATGGTTTGACCAGAGTTGGCAAGCTGAAGAGCTGTACCAGGCTCCAGTCTGATTTGGCATGGTTTCTATGGCTGGATGCCCTTCCTAATGCCAACCACTTCACAGAGTGTGCTGAGTGCTTTTTACATGACACCAACACAAAATTCTTGCAGGCCAATCCTATTCATCAGGAGGAGTGACCTTAACACTTCTGCTGTAGAGTACAGGTCTTCTTGAGTACAGCAAGGCATCAAGTATCTTGGTCCTTTGTCATCTTGTATGAAAGGTTCAGCATCCTTATCAAATGCTGCTGAATTATTCAGTTACTACAAGAGTTAACTTTATCTTCTAGTTGTCAAGAATTGATAAAATATATGTACTCGATATGTATTGTGGTTGATTCTATTAACTACATCCCAATTAACCAAGCTATCATTAGCCTTTGACCTTCAGATCTCATATATTTGGGGTTATTTTTTCAGAGATTTTACACAAATTGTTAAACTAGTTGAGAGTTATAACAAAGTTATTACAGAATATGGTTAACTTGTATATGATGCAATTTGTGCTTGTACTAAAATTCAGAGCCATAGATGGCATATTTCTGATGATGGCAATTGCAGGAGTAGTTTTCATTTAAAACGAAGCTACTCTGCATTTAAAGTTATACATAGAAAAAAGGTTATTACTGTCCACCAGACTATTAAAACTAGTCTGGTGGACAGTAAAGAACTAGATGTAGATGATTGGCTTGTGAGTGTCAATCAAGCCATGTATAAGATTAAAGTTGGCAGCAAGTTCAGAAAGAGATACAGTGTATTGGTAGGCTTTCACATTGGTCCCTTTCTATTTGTTATAGTTTTTGAGACTTTAACAGAAGAGTTCCAGACTAATCAACATTGGGTACTTTAATGTGCTGATGACTTGGTTCTTATAGCAAAATCTGTTGCAGAGTTGGAAGTAAAGTCCTAAATCAGGAAGAATAGTCCAGAGTTCAAAGCAATAACTTTTTAATTTTTAAAATATTAATATAGCAATGTCTGAAATTCTCATAAGAAAGGAACTGTAGATGTTCAGGGAACTGTCACTTCTATTTGCAAAAAAATGGCAATTTATCTCTGCAAAAGGCAGTCAGTGTGAAGCATGTTTAAGATGCCTGATGCAACATAGTAGTGAGGCTTGGGTATTGGTTGTGGAAGATCTGTAGAGGCTAGAGAGAAATGCAAGGAGCATAATGGTTAGATGAATAATATTAATATGGATGAAAAGCAGATCCTAATTGAACAGAAGTAAACCAATGTATACAAGAGAGACAACAACTGCACTGGTACAGGAATGTAGTATGAATAAAAAAATAATGATTATTGGATATAGGCCGATGATTGAAGGTGCCTGAGATGAGGAAGACATGAGAAATTGTGTAGTAAGTTCTTGGGATAATGAATCACACATGAATTAATGAAAGATTGAAAGTGGTGATACATTGTAGGCCAGCATGGGAAAACACATTAAAATTACACTGAAATAAAATCTGTCTGTGGTTATGCAACGTATTCCATTACAAATAGAGGTCAATGTTAACATATTGAATTATTCACTTTTCAGAAAAATGCCATGTCCTATTGGAAGAGTTTATTTTTTTAAACAATATAAGCTTTTATTAAGTATATATTAATCAGTTAATTTTATCAAATTATTTTATTACCTGTATTTCTACTTCTTTTTATTGCAGTGAAAGCCTTATATGGTGACAATTCAATATATCTTAAATATATCTACCTGTTTGCTCCTATCTCGTTAGCTTTGATTAACCCTATTTGTTTCATTATGATGGAAATACATAAAAATCGAAATCCTAATAATTTTCAAGAAAACAGAAAACGACCTTATGTAAATTTAAAAATTCTTGTGGATGTAATCAAAAATCCCATAGTATTTATGACAATATTGGGAATTATGTTCAATTTTATCTTTCAACAAACAATTCCCATCATTATAAAAAATATTCTGACAGTGTTAGGTAAGTAACAATGTTTTTAATACTTTATTATATTTAATCTTAATTCATGTGCTGCATTGTGTTTCTACAATTTCCAAATTAGCATATGAGTGCAAAAACATTTTTGGTAGTCTGTTTATATGATTTTATTTTGAGTCCATCATTCATTCTCCATTTGAACACTTCATTTATGCTTCTAATATTCTTAACACTTTTAATATTAAGCTACTTAAGACTATCCATATTGATTTCCCATCAAAATCTATATATTGTGTCATATAGTACCAATGTACTATATACCAAGATATATAGTTACTGATATTTTACTAAACCTCTTAAAAATCTTAATTATTTAAAAAATAAACTGAAAAACAGAGATGGTTAAGAAAAATTGGCGATCATTCGCTGATTGTCAACTGGCTGTCAGCTGGTCAACATGTCTTTGTTTACATCAATTTGGCAATTTCCATAAAGAAAGATGGAAAGGGCGTGCCAGCAGGTAGCAGACTGCAGGGACTCCTAACCCTAACCTTCCCCCTCCCTTCCCCCTCTCTTAAAACCACATGTCACTTATCACTCGCTTTCTCTCTCTCTCTCTCTCTCTCTCTCTCTCTCTCTCTCTCT
>NC_068988.1:72839377-72841250 GCF_001194135.2 Octopus bimaculoides | reverse complement strand
AGAGAGAGAGAGAGAGAGAGAGAAAGCGAGAGATAAGTGACATGTGTTCTTAAGAGAGGGGGAAGGGAGGGGGAAGGTTAAGAACACATGTCACTTATCACTCACTTTCTCTCTCTTTCTCTCTCTCTCTCTCTCTCTCTCTCTAGAGAGAATTGATGTAAACAAAGACATGTTGACCAGCTGACAGCCAGTTGACAACTACTACTATCGAATGATCATCGCTGAAAAATTTGATTCATGTATAGTCTTGTTTATCTGATTTCCTTCACCTTTAAAAGGAGATCTTGAAACTTATGAAAAAATTCAGTATAATGTCCAAGTCAATGTCCAAGTCAATTCATTCATTTTGTATTGGTTGATGTGAATAATCTTGGTCACTAAAACACAGACTTTGAAATCAAAAAATATAATTTGTAAATAAGACCAATCCCATATTTTATAAGCAGCAGTTTTAATTTTACCTTATTTTTGCAGTAACTTGTTATGTGTCTCTTTGATGTGAATGTGCAACTTATTCAAAATACTGCAAGTAGATCATCAAGAATCTGTATTGGTGTCATTCTACAAGATGTGTGTCTCATAGTTTCTGTTTGTTTATGATAAATTGTTATGATAAAAATATACTGTGAGGATAATTATCTTGCTTATGAAATACATGTTTAAACAATTTCAAAAATCAAAATTATTTTTAATCACTGAACATTATAAACTTTATTTAACTTTTTTTTTTATTGTTGTATTTTAATGTGATTTTTCTTTTCCAGGTAATGCATTTGCTGCATCTGCCCTCTTCTACCTTGGTCTGAATTTGGTTGGAAAAACTAAGAATCAGCTTGGTATCCAATTAGTTGTTCCATTTTTATTGGTTCTTGCTAAAACGTATGTCTATATTTCTTATTTTACAAAAAAAAAAAATGAAACTCAAAAAAACAAAAACAAAAAAATCAATGTGAATTTTGATGGCTTATGTGTTATGATGATTACTGGTTGCTTGATGGTAAATGGGTTAGAAGCAGATGTGTTGACAGTTACCCTACCTTTGTTTTATCAAAAATTTCTTTAGTTTCCTATGCTTTTCAATTACAGAATTTATTTTTTTATCTTTTACTTGTTGCAGTCATTTGGTTGCTGTCATGGTGGAGCACCCCCTTGAAAGGTTTTGGTCAAACAAATCAAGACTTATTTTTTAAAGCCTAGTACTTATTCTATCATTCTCTTTTGCCAAAACGCTAGGTTACAGGGATGTAAGCACACCAACACTGGTTGTCAAGTGGTGGTGGGGACATAGACACAAAGACACATAGACACAATGACACATAGACACAAAGACACACATATATGATGGGCTTCTTTCATTTTTTTATCAAATCCTCTCACAAGACTTTGGTCGACCTGATGAGGCCATGCAGTGGGACTGAACTCGAAACCATGTGGTTGGGAAGCAAACTTCTTACTACAGAGGTATTTCTAATGTTTTAATATTATATATATATACTATTGGTTCTTAATGCATCTCTGAAGAGCGGAATTACTGATAATAAGATGATCTTTAGATCACTTTGTGATTATAGTAATATCCGCGAAACGATCGTAAGATATTTAACTCTTTAAATTTTAGGTTCCTTTATATTTTATATTTTAGACTTTACAATATTCATGCTTAATTACGCATAAATTTTTATACGCATATATATTCACACATATATTTATCTATATTCAGATTTTTATATGTATTGATATTTATATTTTAAATTTTAAATTTTAAATTTATTATGTTGCCGTGTCATGTTGGATGTATGTCTTTCAAAATATTAAATATTGATTTCCTGAGTATATTATTGATGAGTTTATGAATTTATTAATAATATAAAAA
>NC_068988.1:72823103-72839297 GCF_001194135.2 Octopus bimaculoides | reverse complement strand
TATTGGACGCTCAGGAAAGGAAAGAAAAGAAAGAGGATTTCATGTTCTGAGTGGATCTCTTCATCAGATATATAGAAAAAGTTTAAACAAGGGAAGACGGAGAAAGAAAATCGCCAACGATACACACCCGGTCACATATTGAAATGACTGGAAGGGAATGGGTGAAGAAAAAGTTCTTTCTAAGACAGGAGAGTGCAAGTAAAGGAGGCATGTGTGGGTATGTGCATGCGCACAGGTCTGTGTGTGTGTGTGTGTGTGTAATGATAACACATGTATGTACGTATGTGTGTGTGCATGTGAGGTTATGGCTGTTTATGTATGTGTGTGAGTGGGTTGAACTTTGTGTCACTTAAGAAGCTTGCTTGGTACAGGAGGTGACTTTTGATAGACACCCTGCAGGGTGAAAAACAAAATCTATTAAAGGACAAATGAAGTCAGTAGAATCAATGCCCACCCAATAGCTGGGAGTAGGAGATCCCTAGTCTTTGTTTAGAGATCACTCTAGGAGAAGGAAATTCTGAAATAACATCCACCTCATTGTGAAGCCGGAGATTTTGCTCTTGCTTGTTTCTGGACTATTTGGCTTTGTAGGTGAGAGTTGTATTGGTGTTGTGCAAGCTGTTATTGAATTTAAATTTCACCTCGGACATTGCTGACAGTCATTGTCTTTCGCATCTAGGATATGTCAGTGATGCTTATACTCATCTATGAATTGACAGCCATCATTATATGAATATATATAAATGTATGTTTATTAACGTATATGTATGTGTGCATGTGTATGTATACTGTTTTTTTATCATTGTGGTTACTTGTTCTAACAGACCTAGAACCTTTTTCATTCCAAGGAGAGGGATCTATTTGCTTTAAGGGTAGTATTGTTACTGTTACTTTCCTAATTTACTCAGGTGGTAGTTTGTCTCAACTTGGGTATAGTCACTCATAGTGAAGGCTCATGGCTTAGTGGTTAGGGTATTCAGCTCATGATCATAAGGTCAGGAATTCAATTCCTGATGGCATATTGTGTCCTTGAGTAAGACACTTTATTTCACGTTGCTCCAGTCCAATCAGTTTGCAAAAATGAGTAGTACCTGTATTTCAAAGGATCAGCCTTGTCACATTCTGTATCATGTTGAATCTTCGTAGTAACTTGTTAACGATACATGTCTGTGGAATGCTCAGTGACTTGCATGTTTATTTCATGAGCAGGCTGTTCTGTTGATTTGACCAACTGGAACCCTTGTCATTGTAGCTGACAGAGTGTCAATGATGAATGATAAGTAATTTATATTTTCAGCTTGGTTAGGTGTTGTTGACTGCGATAGTTTTACTGTATAATTATCATATATTTTATAGATTTATGTGCCAAAAGAAAGATTTTTCTTGGAATTTGAAAGAAATACATGTAGAAATTTATCTCCACATCTATTTTGTATTTGTACTTTGAGATCAAAATATTGATAAGAGATAATAAGAAACAAGCAATAACTCATTTGTCCCTCTCATGTAAATCTTTTGAAGTATACCACCCCCTCTGGTAGTAAAAAATGCTAGGGAAAGCTGAATAGCAGAAGGCCTTCAGCAAAGAAGCCTCCTAACCTCATGCAAATCATTTGACCCTTAACTCCTTACACTATATGGGAGTAGAGCCACATCCAGTTCATGACTCCTGGATACCCCTCTGCTACCATGTTCTCTTCTACTGTCTGTATTGCAACCTGCACCTTCCTGGGTGCTTGAAGTACCCCAGAGCCAAGGTACCTTGAATGTTGTCACCAACTTAGTCTGAGACACAGTTGAACAAAGGGTAAATTATACCTTTGGAAATTCACCTCTTTCATTACTCCTTAAGAGTTGAGGTTCTATTTCTCCCAGAAACTGAAAGCTGTTCCAGATCATAGACAGATTTGTCCACAAACCTCCATCTTCCCACCTCTATAGCAAGAACTTTGGTTTGGAAGCTAGATTTTCTCAATTTGATGGCTAAACTACCTATTTCTCAGTCTTGCTTCCATATAGCACAGTGAGTTCTGGCAGAACTACTTGCTTTTTGATGAAAGTGAGTAGGGTACAATATTCATTCTCATGCCAAGCTTGTTGAGTGTACAACACAAAATGTTTGTTTATTGTTTATTGTTTCTAACCAGTTTTATCTTATTTTTTCAGACTATTGTTACCACTTGTAACCTGGCAAGTTATCTATATTGTCAAGCCAGGGGCTAATGCAAATGAGACAAGCTCACTTAGTATGAATGGCTTTCTTTATGGAACATTCCCTACTGCTCCGTCAGCCTTCATCTATGCAAGCCAGTATTCCATTGCTACTACTATTGTAAGTTTACTGTTTTCTAGAGTTTGCTATTTAAGGATGTTACAATCAAGCTTGTCATTGCTCATATGGTCAAAATCTTTAACCTTATCACTACTATAATTAGGTTTTCATTTTCATAAATATTAATGTTGCCTTTCATCTTTTTGGGGTTGATAAAATAAAGTACCTGTGGAGTACTTGGGTCATCAATTTTAACAAAATTCTTTACCTCAGAATTGCTGGCCTTGTGCCTAAAAATAGAAATATCATTATTTTTTTATTATTGTTTTTGTTATTGCTGTTGTAGTTGTTTTAATAGTGTTCATTATAATCATCTTTAATATTGCTGTAACCATATTTATAAACAACAATACTGTTGCTACATTTTATTTGATGCTGTCTAGTTGACATCATCATCATCATCATCATCATCATCATATGCATCATCATTTCTTTTTTCCCTTCTCCATTATAGTTAGCAACTTCATTGTTAATCATCATCATCAATATAAGCTCTTTAGCATTAATAATTCAATAGTGTAAAATATATTGTCTATTCAGCAAAAAAATGAAATGATAAAATTGTAAAAAATGGGAGGAAAAATCTAGCTTTTACATACTCCTTCAATAACACCAATCTTAAGAAGTCTGATAGTGAATGTGACCTGGGCATTATTTGTCAACAGCAATTTGCATTGGACAAACCACATTTCTAAAATTATCAAGAAAGCTGAGGGTGTCATAGCATCACTCAATAAGACCTTTTTTAGCTGCTCTCTGGCTATCTATTTAAAGCTGGAACCCCTATCTTGCTCAGCATATCAATTTCCTGGAATCTGTTCAGAAACGTGCAAGCAGATGAATTCTGGCTGTCAGGCAACTACCATATTCTGAACATCTTGCTTTTCTGGACATATTAAAGCTCTGACATCTGGCAACTAAGTTGGTAGACACCAACAAAATTGTCCACCATCTTTCCAACAATAACCTCAGGCATCTTCCCAAATTCCTTATGTCTAACACTCAAGGACATGCTTACAAGATCAAGAAACAATACAACAACCATGATTTTTAGAAATATTTCTTCAGGCTCAGAATTGCTGAAGCTTGGAATAAACTATCTGCATCATTTGTTAGCTGTTGAGACATTACATCCTTCAAAACTTGCATGCTGCCTTAAATTCACTGTTCATTTCCTGTGCATATTCTATATACTGTTCATGCATGTTTGGTTACTTTTTCTGATGAGTTGTAGTGCACCTGAGCACTGGATACGATAAGTTCATTATATTATATTATATTATATCTATTGTGAAGGCATGTAGCCTCGTAGTTAGGCTGTTGCACTCATGATCACTAGATTGTGGGCTCAGTTTCCAGACTGGGCAGTGCATTGTGTTCTGGAGCAAAGCACTTCAATTCATGTTGCTTCAATCCCCCTTCTGATCAGTGTGTGTGTGTGGGGGGGAGGGGGAGAATGTTGGACTGCTTATTGAGCCATTTGAAGGCTAAAACAATGCAAAACACATTGTGATGAGCGATGTGTAACAACAGCAGACAGCCTGGTCAGTCATTGACCGTGATCTTGATCACGTGATTATATCTATTATTTGAATTTGTGGTGGTTTTCCTGCTACCAGAGAGTATATGTTAGAAGATTTATGTATTGATAGTTTGTTCAAGTGGCACTGTTTTATGGTGACCTGATTCAGTTAGTTTGAAAACTTGAGAGCTATTGTTAACAGCCTAGTGTTTGTTTCTGTTGTTGCCATGATTTTAGTGATAGAACTTTCATGGCTAACATCTCAAAAAGGTGTTAACTTTTGTCTGAATCAAGTATGCTTTCTACAAGTTGCGTCTGTGACTCAGTTATGATTCCTGGTTGTAGCTGAGTCACTTAATTTACATTTCCAGTGCCCTTGAGGAAGGCATCAGAGCTCTGAAATTATCCCAAATAAATGAGATAATAATACAAATTGAAGTTGGTCTACACATGCTTGGCTCCTTTGGAAACTTTCAGTTACCAACTAATTTAGCTCAATTAATATTTATAGTACAAATGATATGTCAGCTGCTTTGTACCATTCACCATCTTCACTAACAATAGACTACATACCAGGAAAGGAAACTCATCTTACATTTACAGACATCTTCAAACATTGGATCATCATCAAACTGTTGAACTGTGTCTTGTTTACTTTTCTTTTTTATTACAACTTCAATGATTTCTGCTTATCTGAGTTTGTTAACTCTATCATCACTCTTCTAGATTCATTCAGTGTAACTATTATGTTTTAGTGTCATCTCCACAAACTGTACAATGGCGTTGCTCTTGAACTCAAAATCCAACCATTTAAAAGGTTATAATTACTGTTCTTCCTTTTCAAATTAACTAATGAGTAAATAACTGACTTTCCCTCATAATTTTCAGTTGCTTTGCCTACCTAACAAAATCAGTTTTATCAAGGTATACATTTTATGATGTTTTGCCTTTACAGACTGCAAGTGGCTTGGTTTTATGCACAATTTTCTCAGCTCCACTGATGTTCATTTCTGCCAGAATGATGACATTCTTATCTCATCACCCTTCCATTTACTCTAAGATCATTAGAGATACTACATTTGATATCAGCACACTTTCTCTCGTTTTTTGTGTAAGTAGATGATTTTTACTTTGCTCACTTTTTATATCAATTATTGTTTATTTATTAAACACTTTTAAAAACTGTTTTACATTCATTTTCTAACGCTAGACTAGATTTCAACTTTGGGACTATGAAAATGTTTGTGGTATCAAATCCAGAGAGTAAAGCAGCTGGGTTGCAGAAGTCATCTTATGCTCTGCCAAAAGGCCATGGAGTGACATTTGAGCAATTGTGTTGTTATGCAACATCCATGTTTCATTTGTCCATCCATCAGACCTCTGTCTTTATACTAATTCTCTCAAACACTGCAGGGCATCCAATTAAGACTCTTTACTAATCATCTGACCACATGTAGCAAACCTATGATGTTCTTCCAGTCAAAAAAACTGATCAACATCACCTTCACATTTGGCTGACTCAGCCATACTTGTTTTAATTGCAGCAATGATGATCTAGCACATTGTTGAAGAACACATTGCAATGATTACCTTTTTATTTTGACATCACAGATGTACACCCATGTTTTTTCACCTACTGTGGCACTTTCCAGAAAGTTTTCATCAGTATTTAAATGATGGAACAACTCCTTACTGACTGTGACACAGTTCTCTTGTTGTTCATCAGTTAGCAAACAGCACAAACTTTGTGGTGGCACAATGCGTTTTCAGTTGTCCTTTTAAAGTTGGCTCAAATTTTTGCAAAGGTGGTTCTTTCACAGTCAGGTGATAATTTGCATGGATCACTGGAAGCACTTTCACAATGGAAGGTCATCAGATTTGAGATCATCTTTGGAAGTGATCTTTGAAACATTGGTGCCACTTGTGACATTGTGTACAGTTTAAACATTTCTCATCCCATAGGCTTGTTACAACATTAGGAAAAATCTTCATAAAGTTTTTCTCTATTTAAATGTTCTAAGACAAGATCATCACTCCCAAAATCCTTTGTTCAACTTGCAACAAATTGCCCACTGCACTGTAACTACATTCACTTTTGCACCTCTATATGAATGAATAACTGACATGTGATGTGGCTGTTATTAGACTAAAGGTGAAAATTACTCATGTATATAGCATCGTAGTGGATGGTTGGTCTGCTGTTTTAGAAGTTCAGTTTCTTTTTGATAAGACTACTTATATCACATTAAGTCTTACAATGTCAAAATGGTTGAAATACTAGTTGCTGCAGTAGATCTGAATTCTATGCTAGATTATTCACCACTTGTAAATATGAAAGAGTTGAGGTAGCATCACATTAAACTAATCTGTTTCCCCTATCTTCTCTGTACACACCACTACAGGTTTCAGGCTTAAATGAACATGTACAGCAAAACATTATCTATATCATATTGGTTTATTTCTTAATTTTATGTTTTAGTTATATTTCCTCACATGTTATTTATAATAATCCATTTAAAAAGTATTTTCTTTTCGTTAAAGGTTTGGATTTGTGTAATATTTGTTATCACGCGTCGTTGGAAAAAAGTTCCTCATCTGTTTACATTATGCCTTGCCATATCACAGGTAATGATTATCATTAATAAAATAAGAGTTGTGAGTTAGCTTAAATAGCAGCATGCCAGAGCAAACACCTACAGTATTAAGTTTACTCTGCTATTCTAAATATAAATTTTGCTGGAATTTACTTTACCTTTCATTTCAGTAAGTTCCAGTCAATTCAGTTGGCCTACAAATTCATGTCATTGTTCCTATTGAAGAAAAAAATCATTGTTGTTAAGTGATAACTCATGTAAGGTTAATAACAGTTTGGTTTTGTTACTGGTTAGTTGCAGTTTCATAAAATAAAGCTACTTTTAATAATTGTTGTACTTATGGGTTCTATCAAATGTAAAATCAAGATTATGTTTAACTGTAAATTGTTTATGATTGTTGTGATTCCACCTGCTTATTTATTACAGATATTTCGTGCTATTGGACTGATCTGCTGCCATTCTGATAGAAAGCTTTTCAACTGGCAACATTATGTGGAATTCATTTTTATCAATGTTGGTGATTTATCTTCCAATAGTTGGACCTGTCTACTTAGTATTACTATTTGTATTCTTCGCACTCGACAAAAAACAGACTGGCTGCAAAACCATTTTCTGTTTTCTTTAATTGGCTTTGGGTAAGTACTTCCTCTTGTTTGCAAATTGATTATTGGACAAAACATTGTTTAATTTTGTTGTCATCAGCATAACATCATCGCCACTACCATTACCATCACACAATCACTACCACTACTATTTGCTGACAAAGAAAGATCTTTTGTGTATTCTATTCAGTTATCAATCATCTTTTACACAAATCTATATTGTGGTTTCATCTAGTCCTTGAGTGCCCTTAGTGGAGTTTGCCCTGTTACAAACATTTGAGCTAGGTCTCCATTTTAAGGATAAATTCCTCTCTTCCTCCCACTAGTCTTAAAGATCTACTCTTCCTCTTCTGAGCTGTAAAACGAAAAATGCTGAAGCAGGTTTAACATATTTTTGTAAATACAGAGATTTACTCAAAAACATAGATCTCACTTGAACAGAATCTTTTGGTTTTTGATATCATCTTAAAATCATTTGAAATAAGAACTACCTATATTAAAACAGATATAACCAACATATATCATTACCAACCTTGTCCACCATTCCATCAAGCCATATACCTCTGCTCTACAAAATAGGAGATTTCAATCTTGCAATACTTTGTGTTACATTTGTAACCGAGACAACACCTCAAGGTGAAGTGGCAATATATTCTTGCTAAATTCTCTACATTTAAATAAACAACTTAAGAGCAATTTAAAAGTTAACACAGGAATGAGGCACAACAGAAATTTAGCTACATGTAAGAACAAGGCAGTTTACTTAAAAGAATTACTATAAAATAGAAAACCAGAATACATCCTATTAAAAACAATAAGCAGCATCAAGAACCCCAACCAGACTTCACTAGAAATCCAAGTAATTTTATTCACATCCTCTTCTCTTCATTGTAATTTTGCACCTTTATTTCAAAACACTCTTTAAAATGCAAGAAAAATATTTACATGGTACAAAATCTTGCATACACTTAAAACTCTAAGGAACAACATACCAATGCTGCTAAATGTGTAGTCTTTAGAAACTGAATAATTGTATTTCTCAAACATGCTGCCAATATTCTGTAGAACCATCACTTTCTTGAAAAAACTTAATTCTATAATTCAACAATGCACATGTTCTTCCTAATATTCTGTACAACTACCAACTATTTTATCACTGTAGTACTGTTAGTACTGTTTTATCACTGAAGTTTAGTTTGGTTTCTCTTGTGCAACATTACCGCTAATAATATCTTAATTCCCTCCCTTGGATACTTCACCGAACTTGCATGCCAAAATTTTACTGGGCCTGAATCATCTAAAATGACAACCTACAATGATTTAATATTCACTCCATTTGTTTACAAAGCTTTCAGCAGCAGTTTCTCAGTACCTACTCATGAAAAATATGCATCACTGCACTAATTAAAAACAATGCTGGCTAAGTACTTTTTAACTTAAAATATTCTGTGTTCAATCTCACAACATCTGAATATTCTCTTCAGTGTAGTACATAAACGTGTGTTCTATCATCCATTCTCTGCAGTCTACAGGTTTATAACTTTCTTACAATATACAAAACATTTTATGTTGATAACATCTCAATGAACCCCTATCACAGATCCCAGGTACAATTTCACCCCTACTTCTCATTGTGAGGTCTTCAGAGATGAGTAAACAAACACTCACTCATTGTTTTTCACTATTGTTATTTTTTTTCAAGTTAGGTAAAAATTGAAGTTGCTCAGATTTTAGTTTCCCTTTGGAGAAGTTATTGTTATTATTTGATAAAAAAGGAAACTATTTTAAAACTCAGTAACTAATAATGACTAGTTTAGTCATCCTCTCCTGTAATATTTTGTTTGATTTTCAAATAATGTATCTTGCAAGTTCTTCTTTGATCTACTTATGGAGAAAACATTTTTGACTATACTTTCTGTGTTAGGCTTCCAGTTTTCCTGACAGGGATCCTCTTCTTAATCAGCTGGAAGTATTATTCTGTTAGTATAGATCCTACTCTACAATATGGTCTCATTCAGGTATGCCATTTAATTATTTGTTTAATTTGTAATGATATCACAAACATCTCAGTTGTTGCTGAGATCTTTAACGAACCATAGTTTTTTGTTCCTGTCTTAGCACTTGTGACATTACTCTGTACATGTATAGTATGACAACCATGTTGTGTTGTATAGCATGACTTTATAACATAAACGAACAAATGCCATCAAAGTAGTGGTCGAAAAACAATTTCTCCAATCATCAACTTATTAAATTTTTCTTATCTTGCCTCTTTTTTGTTTTTATTTTTATAGATTGTGATAAAGTTTGTAATCCTTTTAATATCAATAACAATAACCAGTGCTGCCCTGATTATTGGACAGAGGAAACAAAAAGACAAATATCAGCTTATGTCTTCTAATTCTAATCAAACTGACAAAAATCCTCAGGAAAGATCTGAAAATGCAGAGTTTAACCATTCATTACAAGAAACTTTACAACCATCAAGTATTAATAATGATGTTGAAGCTAACCATTTCTTTGAATTTGAAAACCAAACAAATCAAACAAGTAAGTTTTCTTGAGAACAAGAGTTGATGGTTTATAAATATTCTATTATAAAAAGCTTTCTGTTTGAAGTTTGTATGTACTTTGATGGAACCAGGACAATTCATCATCATTGTTAGTCAATTGGTTATCAGAGTTTAGGTCAGAACATCGCCAAGTTGTTTCATTTTATTATTCTGGCTTCAGTTAAAATCTGCATGCATGGAAAAAGTGGTTATTGCTTAAGTTTGGGAAACAAATAGGTGTTGAATAGTTGTTGCAAGTGGTTTTTGAGGTATTCTGAGTGGGTCTTGTTTAATATGTAATTCCAGAAATAGAGAGGAGATAACAATGAGATTAATTCCTGAAAAGTCATCATCATCATCATCATCGTTTTTCAATCATGAAAAATGTGTTGATTACGTGTACAAACAATACCAAATTGCAAAACTTCATCTAACAAAAAGAAACCAGTCAAAAGAAGCAATACAGAGATAGCAAATAGGACATTAGAAATAGGATAGACATGATTTAGAACAAAAAAAATGAAAATCCTGGAAGCATTTGCTCATCATTGTCATCATTTAACATTTGCTTTCCATGCTGGCATGGGTTGGACAGTTTGCCAGGAGCTGGCCAACTGAAGAGCTGCCCAGCTCCAGTTGACGTTTTGGCATGGTTTCTATGACTGGATGCCCTTCCTAATGCCAATCACTTTACAGAGTATACTGGGTGCTTTTACATGGCACCATCATGGGCACTTTTATATGACACCGGCACAAGTGGTTTTACATGACACTGGCACAAGTGCTTTTTATATGTGTCACTAGCACCTGCAAGTTCTCAAGAAAAGAACTTATTGGCTGAGAGGCCGTAGAGGGCATGCCTGTTTGTATGAATGGCACAGTTTTACTTAGCTTGGTATATCTTCTTAACCAAGCAAACCACCAGAAGTCTCAGTCTCTTGTTATCTCCTCTGTGAGGTCTAATGTCTTAAAATCCTTCTCACTACTTTGTCCTCATAATCTTCTTGTAGTGTGATGGGTTTAAATGAAGTAGATGTAATTACAAGTGTGAGAAAAAGGAAATATCTTCAACAACGTTTCTAATATTACTAAGTAAAAATATATGTAATGTATTGTTTGTCGTATATTTTTGTAAGTAAATGTGTAATTTTTAAAGAGAGTTGAGAGATATCTTATTGATGTAGGTCTAGAGTCATATAACTTCTGGCTGCAGTAAGAGAAATCTCTTGAGAAACCCAAATTTCAGGGTTTACATAGATTTGCTAAAAGGTTTTGTGAAAATTAAAACTTTCTTTTTTATCTGTCAATGCTCATCAAAATCGTCATCATTATCATCATCATCATTTAATGTCTGTGTTCTAGGCTGACATGACTTTAATGGTAGGCCCAAGGATTGTATTATGCTCTGGTGTTTGTTTGGTTTGGTTTCTACTGGTGAATGCTCTTTCTAATGCAAAACTGACATAAAAAAAGATTAGCTGGAAAAAAATGTCAATGGGTCTTTTGATAACATTCAAGGACATTAGGGCAGCTAGCAGCTGTAGTCAATATTACCAAATATGGTAATGTTAATTGTAAGCAGATTTAATTTTAAACCTAAATTTTCTAAGTTCGGATCTGTAGAAGCTATCTGCTGCAATCTGAAATTTTAATATCCCAGTATTTTGTAATTTGCTTTAATTTTTAGTTGTTATTTTTGTTCTTGACAAATTTTTAGCTTAATAAAGTATTTTCAATAAATAAATTTTATTTTTTAAATTATAATTTTCTTACGTATCAATACATAAGTATAATTCATAAAACCATCTATATTCTATATGTTTCATTTTATCTATGCCTTTGTTTTGATGTGTTCAATAAAAAAAATGAAAGAAACTAAAGAGAAAAATTTATGAAAGTAAATATTTTACCTTATTATTTTCGGTTTCTTTTTCTTTTCATCACTCCATTCCAACTTTTGTTATTCTCCACATCTTAATTTTAATAGCAAGCCGGTATTCCTTAATGCTAGTTCATTAATTTGTTTCAGTATTTGTTTAATAACCTGGTGGCATTCTAACTTGGCTGCTGCTGCTGAGTTAACCAGGTGATTCGACCTTTGACAAACTAATTGGACACCACCTTTGATATTAATATATACTGAACTGTAAACTTTTCAATTATGAAAATTGTAAAAAAGAAAAAATTGCAAAAAAAAAAAAAGGTGGGGCAATCAAATAAATGTGAATATTTCTTCTGTAGTAATTAGGGATCTTTTGTGACTATATGATCGGTCAAGTTCTTTGCAATGGTGATTGCACCAACTCTTTCAGTATTTCCTATGGCATTAAACAGGGCTGCATATTCACCCCTGTTTTATTCAACTTGTTCTTCACACAAGTCCTACTTTACACAGTGAAAGACCTAGGACCTGAGCATATACATCAAATATCACTCAGACAGGGCTATTTTTGACCTCCACCAACTCTCTGCTTGAACCAAGACAGTGGAAAAGCTTATCACTGTAGCCCTATTTGCAGATGACTTATGGCACACAACGAAAACAACCTGCAGACCATTGTTGATTACTTTGCAGAAGCATCAAGGCTCTTTTGGAGTGACCATCAGCCTTGAGAAAATGGAGTCCAAGCAGCCCTGAGCATAATTTGCCCTCAACCAAACATCACTATTGAAGGAATCCAGCTTAAGTGTGTGGAGAGTTTCAGGTACCTTGGCATTACAATCTCAGCTGATGGATCATTTGACAGCAAATTTTCATCCAGAATCTACAAGGCCAGCCAAGCACTTGGAAGACTGAAAGTGAAAGTCCTCCAGCAGAAAGGTGTCAAACTATTGACCAAGCTCAAAATCTACAAAGCTGTAGTTGTTTCTACACTATTTTATGGATGTCAAACATGGACCCCATGCTGTTGACACATCAAACAGCTGGCACAGTTTCCCCACAAGGACACTGCACAGGATCAAGGGCATTTGCTGGCAGGACAGTGTGACAAACCAAGAAGTGCTGCACAGAGCTTGTAAAACAAGCATTGAGTCAATGTTGCTGAAGGCTCAGTTATGCTGGATTGGCCATGTCATCAGAATGACTGATAACTGTGTGCTCAGACAGCTGTTGTATGGTGAACTCATGCAAACAAGGAAGACCTAAACTGAGGTACAAAGACACTCTGAAAAGTAACCTCAAATGGAGAAGCATTAAACTACATGAACTTGAAGCGTCAGCTGCAAACAGATCAGCATAGAGGTCTCTCACCTCACAAGCAGCAGCTGCCTTTGAAGAAGACAGGTGACAGGGTCTTGATGCTACAAGAGAAAGACATCACGGTAGAATCCACCTCAGTCCAGTCAACAGACTATCACTGACATCTGTGGGTATCTGTGTGCTTCCAGCTTTGAACTGCGGAGTCACATGTGCTCTCATCACTGAGAACACAGACTTTGTTGTCATCGGACACCGATAGACTACATATCAGTAATTAGGGATCTACTATGTCCATGTTGTTGAGAGTTTGGTTTATGAAATATTGAGCTGGTTACTAGATGAGATTATATTCTCTGCTACTCCCATATTGTATTTGATTTTTATGAAGGTTAACAAAAGTTTTTACAAATTGGATATTTTATGACAAATTATAGAAAATATATGAATTTCTTACAGATGTAAATTTTACAAGTTTTGAAGAACAAAGTATTGAAGATTTAGATTTATCACCAAATTCCACAGATCTGAATGATTCTAAAGTACATCTTCTTGAGAACTACTTTCAAGCAGAACCTTCAACTGCAAATTCTGATATTGACAAAATAGAAATTACTTCCCAAGAAGAATTACCTGAAGAATCTCTACAAATCTCCAAACATATCATTCTTTTATTGTGTCTTCTTTTTTCGATGTGTATAGTAAGTATTATGCTTTATACTATTATAGTATTATTTCTCACAACTGATTGTTACGATGTAGAGGGAGGAATTATTATTTTTGTTTATTTATTTTTGCTCATCTTTAAAGAAAGGAAGGAGCTATGTTAGAGACATCAGTTCCTTTGAGCTAATGGGATGTTTTTCGTACCTTGATGTGAAAAATAGAAAAATATTATTAGATAACAGAAATTAATAATGTCTTAGTTATCATTTATTAATGATTAAACATCATAGATTAGAGGGTAGGTAAGTTTCTGGAAAACAATATCTGAAAACAAGTAGCAGTTTTACTAATTGTTTTATGACTGATAGGTGACTCTAGTATAATACTGTGTTTGAAGCAACTAAGTGGTGAGGAACTGATAAGTATTTTGTTGCTGTTCAGTGCCAAGTTCAATTTTTCCCTCAGGAAACACACCCGGCAATACAAAAGCATATTATCCACAGAGATATTTATCCTTCTCAGTTTCCTAAGCTGAAACATTTGTGATTTAGAATTGATTTTATTTTTTTGCAAACTATTTCTAAATTATTTCATTAACATTTAAAATATAAAAATATTGTATATCCACTTTTCTTTCCAAAATAAGTACAGGATCAGCTGTTTTTTTTTTCTAATTTATCCTTTTAATTCTTTTAGTCTCTTTTCTTAAACTTCTGGCGGCTGATGAGTGGTAAGAAAACAGGAACTTATGTAGAAGTTGTCTTTTTCCATGGAGTTTTGTCAAGTGGATTGGTAAGTTATGTCAGTTCTTTCCTTGTTTTCCAACTACATGGTTCTGGGTTCAGTCCCACTGTGTGACATCTTGGCAAGTGTCTTCTATTGTAGCCACAAGCCAACCAAAGTCTTGTGAGTAGATTTGCTAGACAGAAAGAAACCTGTTGTATATGTATGTATGTATGTATGTAAATGTATGTATGTATGTATGTATGTATATATGTATGTATGTATGTATGTCTTTGTGTCAGTGTTTGTTCCCCCTCTGCCACTTGACAACCAATGTTGGTGTGCTTACGTCCTTGTAACTTAGCAGTTTGGCAAAAGAAACTGATAGAATAAGTACTAAGCTTAAAAAAAAGATAAGTACTGAGGTCGATTCATTCAACTAAAAATTCAAGGCAGTGCCTCAGCATTGAAACAAGTAAAAGAATAAAAGAAAAGATATTAGACTAAACCCCTCCAAATTCTTGATTATACAGAATATTAAGTGAAACCCTTAGGCAGTCTACATTTTAGAAATATATGCAGGAAGAGTTATAAGTTTTAAATATAAAAGCTTTACATATTGTGTTGATTTATTAACAAAATAATATCTAGAGGAATTTGAAGCTTATTCATCAAATACATATTTCAACTTTGAATGCTTATCAACTTTTTATATGAAAGACTGTTGAATTTTCCAATACTCACAGGTATTTAAGTTTTTTTGCTATTTCCACCTTACAATCTTTTTGCATATGCAGAATTTTCTTTAGAAATCAAGCCCTAGACAGTTCATAATAACTTTAAAGAGTATGATAAAAAAGAGACATTATGAGAAGGAATCCTCATCAACTCAACATCATCACCTTTTAACCACCATTTTCAATGCTGGCATGGATCAGGCAGTTAGACATTGTTGCAATGTCTGCTCAGGCATGCTTTCTAAAGTTAGATGCCTTTCTGAATGCCATCTACTTTACAGAGTTATACTACCAGCACCTGTGAGGTTATCCCATGCAGCTTGCAAAACTAAGATTCCCTTCAGCAGAGTGGAGCTACTGTAGAGGAAGTTGGCTTTATGTATGGAGGTGAGAAATTAAAGTGAAGAAGGAGTCAGAACTGAAAAGTTTCTTGTTGTAAAGGAGCTACATGGCTACTCACATTATAGAAGAATGTATAGGTGAAGCTGGAAAGAAAGATAAAATCGTGATGATGAAGTGTCAGGGGTGAACCTTGAAGCTAAAAGAAGGTGAACAGAGGTGAGTGTTGACAGAAGAACAGGGAGTGTGGGTGAGTAGAGGCTGCAAGAGTACATGAAGTAGTGAAGGATGATTAGAGATGGGGGAATGGGTGAGAGGGAAAATATAATGAAGAATAAGAGTTGAAGAGCGGTTAATGATAAATAGATGGATGGAAGAGTAGGTGATAACTGTAGAAATTGGGTAGAATTGAGAGATGAGAGTAGTGAGTGATGAACAAGGGTGGAGGCATGGCTGATAGTACATATGAGGTGAAGGGAAGAGTAGGTAATGACTGATTGTACAAACATAGGAGAGAAGTAGAAGAATAGTAATAATACAGCAAACAGAGGAAGGATGAGAGGGAGAGTAGACAGAGTAAAGATGTGTGGGTTGCATAAGAGTGAGTGGAGAGGCAGATATCATGCCTGGGGTGGGGTGGGGGAGCAATGTATGGTGGTTAAGAAAGGGAGATAATTTGTAGTACAGAAGAGTGATCAGTGTAAAATGTCAAGTGGAGAGTGACAATCGTCATCATCATCATAAAACATCTGTTTTCCATGGTGGCATGGGTTGGACGGTTTCACTGTGGTCTGGAGAGCCAGCAGCTGCACCAGGCTCCAATCTGATCTGGCAATGTTTCTACAGCTGGATGCCCTTCCTAATGCCAACCACTCCGAGAGTGTAGTGGGTGCTTTTTACATGCCACTGGCATGGGAATCTATATATA
>NC_068988.1:72795029-72821716 GCF_001194135.2 Octopus bimaculoides | reverse complement strand
TATATATATATATATATATATATATATATATATGTATATATATGGAAGTGAGAAATTGGTATTAAAGAAAAAGATGATCAAATATAGTTCTACTCCCTTTTAATTACACTAGCAAAGTATTGCAGTTAGGTAAGTAATGAAGGAGTTAGTGATAGACAGACAAAAGGCCTGAGGAGGAAATTGAATGAGAGGATGCAGTTGTGTGCTTGTTTTTATATATATATATATATATATAAATGTCACCTAATTAACAGTGGAAGAGAATGTTCTGAAAGTATAGTTGCTAGAATAAGAACAGAATGGAGAAAGTTCAGAGAACTATTACGTCTGTTGGAAACAAAAGGTCTTTCTCTAAGAGTTAAAGGCAGATTGTATGATATTTATTTACAAACTGCAATGCTACATGGTAGTGAAACATGGGCCTGAATACACTCTGCATTCAGGGCCCGTGTTTCATGTGAAGACCAGAAAGAAATGTAGTATGCTCTATTGGATGTAGTATGCTCCAAGTGCAACATCAGTGTGCATATTTGACAAAAAAGCAAATGTGTAAAGAGAGTACACGGGTATAAGAGAAATCAGGTGTAATGTACAAGAGAAGGAAATGTTTGTATGGCCGTAGAGTTGAGAACAGTTGTATAAAAAGTGCTGATTGCTAACTGAACTCTCTCCATCTTGTTTTTATTCTAGCAACTATACTTTCAGAACATCTTCCTCCACATCTGTTACCTCTAGGGATCCTCCTGGGCATTTGAGAAAGTCCATTTCGTTTGCACTCTTAGTGCTTATTGCTCCTGAGCATCTACCACATACAAAAGTCTACTTTCTCTGTTAACCTATCTATGATACACTGCATCACTTGTGTATCCATAATTTACATTAGGTACTCCATATAGAATTTTCCTACTTACTCCTTTTCTACATGCTGAGCAAGGCCATTTCCCTGATGGAGGTAGAGATCTGTCTGTTTTCTCTACTTACTAAAACTTTATTATTTGTTTGGTTGACTTTGCAACCTTCTGATTACAAGTTTTGCTTCCACATCAGGAATTTCTTTTTAATTTTTCCAGCAGAGGTAATTCAACTAGACTGAACTGCAAAAGAAATGTGATTTCTTTCAAATGTCATTTTTGTATGGTAAATTCTGAAAATTTATTTCGGGGATGTAAGTGTAAATATTCCAATACATGGTAGTTTATGGCTGAGACCCAAATTGCAGGTAACCTTTCAACTTTCCCTGGAACGAGATGCCAAAGCACACTTGTGTTGAATGTTGTGGGTGGCATTAGAAAACAGTTGTCATGAAAACCAAAATGCATGTGCATCTTGTGGAGGTTTTGAGTATAAAAATCAACTTGAAACGCATTCCTGGCATTCGTAATTTTGATGCATCAGGAAGACCCAATTGTTAGCAGTGCAGAGAGAACAAGCTATCAACCGATTGCAAGCAGGACAGTGTGCCCTGGTTGTTGTGAAAGCTTACAATGTCCATGTCAGCACCATCTGTGGCCTGCAACAATGATACAACAACACCAACAGCACTTCAGACTGTGCCCGCAGAGGATGCTCTCGCCCAGGTAAGACCACTTCATCCACCTGCAACACCTCTGTGATCGCTTCAGACCGGCAAGCATGACAACTTGTGAGACCACTGGCACTGGACAGCAACCCATCAGTGATGATGCAGTATGACGTTGACTGGCCACCAACAACCTGCATTGCCATTGTCCTGCTTGAGGGTCTGTCCTCACTGCTGACCACTGTCAGAGACGACTGCAGTGGTCTACACAGCACCTACATTGGGAACATAAACAATGGAAGTCAATAGTCTTCTCTGATGAGAGCTAGTACTGCATTTCCACTTCGGATAGCAGAGTGAGGGTGTGGCATAGGAGGGGTGAATGCTATAGAGATGCGTGTGTCATGGTGAGACACTTGGAGTGACCAAATCATCATGGTTTGGGGTGCTATAGACTTGAATCAGACAATTGGGCCCCATGGTTTCCAAAATGCTGGTAAAGGCAGAGGAAATAGCATCACAGCCCTTCTTCGCACATCACCATAGCCACATGTTCCAGCAGGACAATGCTCCCTCTCACATGGACTTCCATGGATTTCCTGCATATAATGCCTGGGGGAGAGCAATGTATGGTGGTTAAGAAAGGAAGATAATTTGTAGTCAGAACCATGCTATGGCCGGCTCTCAGCCTGGATTTGAACCCAATTGAACACCTGTGGGATGAAATCCAGAAACGGCCGAACCAGGTGGTCCTAAGGCTGACAACTCATGTAGAACTGGAAGCAGCTTTCCTCAGGATGTGGGTACAGGTACCAATGGCTTTTGTGAGCTGCCTCATGCAGTTCATGTACAATGGTGTATGGCCGTTTTGAACACCTAGGGAGGGCACACATGGTATTGAACATGTCATGCCCTAAAATCTTGATGTGCTGGATCCGCCCACTACCAGAACATATGATGATGACCCATAGACTGTGGTCAAAGTGCATCCAAAAAATTGACTTTATCAGATTTATGAAAATTTATCTCTGCCATAATGAAATTAAAACATATTTCATGGTCATACACATCTTGCGGGTTTTTTTTTTGCGGTTCAGTGTATATGAAAGGGATCACTAGCATATAGAACTTCCCACTGGCAACTGTTCTTAAATTCTTCTGTTATGGTTTGTAGGACTGTGATGAATAGAAGGGAACTGAGAACCAAGCTCTGATGGACTGCACTTTAAAGTCATCACTGTACTCATTGTTAACTCAACTTACTGGCAGTATTTCTGTACATGGCTTGTATGACTTTCTTCAGGTCAACAAATGCTAAATACAGCACATTACTTTTGATTAAGTACTTCAGCAGTTGTCTTACTAGGAAGAGAGCATCAGGAGTACTTTTCCTTGGCACAAAAACAGACTGCATCTCATTTAGTTCCAATCTCTTTTTAATTATTTAAGCTATAAATCTTTCTGTAACTTCCATGATTTAGTCCCTCAATTTGATACTTCTATAATTTCCTCTCTCTAAAGCATCTCTTTTACCTTTACAGTGATTGACTCTCATGCTTCTATGCTAGTCATTATGAATGACAATGTAGTGAGACATGATAAAACTATTTTTCACTGAGGTGCGAGTTAGTTGCGCTTCGTCAGATGCAAACCAGGTAGGGTTGGCGTTGTACGGATTCAAGCAACAACTTCTGCCCAATGTACCTTCAGATAAAAAGTTAGTTCAGTTGCTGCTAGTATGTTGGATGGTCAACCATGTCACTTTGAAGCTCCTCATCCTGTCAGCTTCATCTAAAACATGGAAAGTGATATATTTTGGTTCCTTAGCTATTATATTTTCAGAATGATTGAGAAGTTATTTAAGTTATCCTGAGCAACTTTGACTCTTCTATAAGTTCTTCACTTGACATTCCAATTATTGCTTCAAAGAATTTGTTTAATTGATATATCCAGCTTGCAGAATTTTGTTCTTTTAGCAGTACTAGCGTCCACATTATGGAATCAATATTCATACTCATATTTATGGCAGTTGAACTCTGATAAAATATATAGTTAGTGAAACCTGATCCATTCATGTCTTTCACTACATTTCCTTCAAACTGAGGCTCTAATGTTTGTTAATTTTCGTAAACAGTAAAAATCCTTTTGCACACAATTGTTTAGTGTTCTTACAGGATGTAAAAATAACTAATTTTTTAATAGCAAAACAAAATACTGCCTTCTGAATCTTTTTGTAAACTGTTGACTTTCTTCATTATGACTTTCTAGAATGAAACCAATGTTTGTACAAATTGAATTTGTCCTAGTTATTTGAACATGTATCATGTCAACCTTTGTATTTTGATTTTCAATGTGTTTAATAACTTTCTGTACTGTGTCATATTACTGACTCTTGTATCTTTGCTAAAACAACTTTGTATACAACCTCATTGACTGTGCAAATAACTAAGCCACATCCTACTCCTGCATTTTAAGCATTCTTAGCAGTAATTCCTGATAGTCCAGGGGCTTTTCCTGACTTTGTGTCCCTAATTATTTCATCATACTATTGTCAATAAAAATATCTGGTCTCTTTGTTGGGTTTTCTACATTCAGTAGCATTTCATAGAAGCATTTCCATGCCTCTTTTTCTTTTCAGAATCACTAAGTACAAGTGTATTATTATCCATTTGTACACACTTCTTATTCACATCATCTCAGTTTTCACGTCTTGCAATGTGCAATATCTCATGCTGTAGAATGTTGGCAAGCCTACATCTACAAAGTATCACAGCTGCTGCCCGGGCTTAGTCAGACTAAGAATTCTGTCTTCTATAAATAATAGTTAAAATTTAAGGAAATCTCTCCGAAACTAATTTTAAAAATCAAAACATAGAAAACCCAAGATTCTTTTCTACTCTTGGCACAAGGCCCAAAATTTTGGGGGAGAGGGCCAGTCAGTTAGATCAACCCCAGTGCGCAACTGGTACTTAATTTATCGATCCCAAAAGGATGAAAAGCAAAGTTGACCTTGGCGGAATTTGAACTCAGAACGTAAAGACAGACGAAATACCATTAAGCATTTCACCCAACATGCTAACGTCTCTTATTTCTTTACTGCCCACAAGGGGTTACACACAGAGGGGAGCTAACGTTTCTGCCAGCTCGCCACCTTATAGAAAACCCAATATTAAGTCAATAAGGACTCTATGTTGGCATGTGTGCAATACAGTATATCTTTATTTGTCTTGGATTTCCAGTCTCTTCACTGTTGATCTCTCCATTTCTTGTAAGCAAATCAATTCCAAGATAACAGTTAGGCACCTTGGCAAAGGTAAAGCACGTGTACACCCCTCATTTATAGTCTTTTCAGATTTCTATAACTTCTTTCCAGAACTCAATTATAGACTGGAATTTATGGATCATCTTTAGACCCAGGTCCTCCTGTAATTCCATTAGTTCCATTTCCTCAGTAGATGATTTTGTAACCAGAAGTTCGCAAATTGGACATCCATCATTGATCACATCAACCACAGATGGATTTACAAGAAATGCATAGCAGGGCTTCAGCTTCCACAAGTCATCAAACTTAGCTAGGAAATTATCAAGCAGTCTTTGTAATTAAGAAAATGGTCTACTAGTAAAAGTCCATTGTGTTACATAGAATTCCCAAAAAGAAGGATATTCTGTCAAAGAAAGCAGTGAGGTATTTATTTATTTTGTTCCTACAAATAAACTCAAAAGGAACAATTTAATAAGATTAGAAATATGGTAGCTGAATTACTAATTCTATCAGATGCTAACCTGAGAGTTTCTCTTCTGAAATATTTTGCATGGTTGGAAGTATTCTATTGAATGAAAATGTTCCTGTAAGCTGCCCAAATAAATGGGTAGATTGCAAATGTTTACCCACTTATCAAATGTTATGGATGTTTGTACTGCTTCAGTGCTTTCTGCTAAACCTTGTAAATGTAGCAAATGTATTTATAATAACTTCTCTGAGCCGATTGCTAGGTCAGATTACATTCTACTAACTTGGTTTTTATAAAAGTTAAAGAAAGTTTTTACAAGTGGGATATTTTTGATAATTTATAAAAATATATGAAATGTATTTAAATATATTTTATGGCTGTGAGGTTAGGAAGCTTACTTCAGGTTCAGTCCCACTGCATGGCACTTTGCACAGGTGTCTTCTGCTATAGCCTTGAGCCAACTGAAGCCTTGTGATTGAATTTGGTTGGTGGTAGAAGTTCCCATCATGTGTGTGTGAAAGTGTTTGTACCTCCTAACTGAGAGGAGGGAAATCTTGAAGAATAAAACAAAAGAGGAGGGGTAGATCTGAACTAACATCAATAATAGAAGATTGTAACAAGATAAGAACAACAACGTTAGCCAACAAAACAATAATAATACCTCTAAATAATCTAAAACTGTTTTTTTACTTCAGTTTCTGCTAGCCTGAATGTCTGTCTTATTCTTTTTGTAGGCAATGGACTGGTACAATCATTAAAGTATCAGACAAAATACCTTATTGTATGTAGTTCTAGCCCTTTATGCTTATAGTACAAATCTCACAGAGGCCAATTTTGCTTTTCATCCTCCTGGATTCAAAAAAATAAGCACCAGTCTAGTAGTAGGCTTGATATAATTGACTGATATTAGTGTCTCTCCTGAGTATATCTTCTGGATATTGCATGAGCTTTAATGATGAATGAGAGTGTAATCTCCAAGAGGCTCTACTATTCTTGTGAGGGTAGTGATTCCAGGTATTTCTAGCTCTGAAATACATTATCATGGAATAGTGCCATACAGATTGTATAACAAGATGTGTTGTATCAAGCATCATGCACAAATTCTGGAAATGAATTTCTGAAATTTAAAACATTGAAAAAAATAAATAAATAAAATGAATTTTTGAAGAAATCATGTTAATTTCAGCATTGTGAACAAAATATGAAGACATTTTTGATATATTCACAAATTTTAATGTATTTATATTTTTCCTGACTTTTATCTTGGTAATTAATAAATGGTTATTAATAATTAATAAATAATTAATTAATGGTTATTACTTCAATTTTATTTCTAGGGACTCATTTTATTTGTTATTTTTGGTTTTGATGTCAAAATGCGACTTGGAGCTTTTCTTGCCAGGTAACAACTGATTTTTGCTTTGTTCTCTCCAAATTATTTTTATCATAGAAGTTGCATTTAGCTTTGTTAATTTGTTTGTTTTTAAATGTTCATCCACCCATATGTCAATTTTCACCACCCATTATTCTTAAAAGTGTCAGTGGGTGGAGTCATCAGGCACATACATCATAGGATCCTATCAGAAGCTGACTTCATTACACTTTCCAACAGAATTTCCAAGCATGACCAACTGATGTTATGGATATCATCCAACTGTTTCACTTATGTCTCCTGCTGGTTGGCTCAGCTTGAAGAATCTGTCTTGTGATTCTTTCCTGTGACGTTCTACTCACATGTCTGTAGTACCAGAGCTGTAACCCTCTCAATGCAGAGATGTTGTGACTCAATCTGGAAAGACTCCTTGATCTCTGAGCTATGCACCATCAGGTAACATTACTTCAGATCTCCTTTGGAGAAACCCTGTTTTGGCCACTTGTATTCGTAATCATATCCTTTTGGTCATTACTCAACATTCATAGCATAAATGAGGATAGGTACAAAATCCAAATTGATGATAGCATGTTTGGATTTTTTAGCAATCTCTGCTATTCTGAGGATCAGTTGCTGAAGTTGGCACCTTACTATGCCAGTACCTGCATCCAATTTGGCTTCCTACCGCTCATTGTTTGTGAATATGACACTGAGTGTAGACTTTACCAGGAAGGTTTAACAAGGCGAATCCTCTTTAATTAGAGCATTCTTTTGTTTCCCCCTTTTTTAAAAACAGATTACCACTCCAAATTGCCATTGCTTTGGTGTCTTTCCAGAGGTCTAATCCACTTGGCATACACAAATTACCCAGAGAATACCTTCTCCTACTTAAGGCTCTTAACATCTCAGACTGAATTTCATCCTACCCAGTGGCCTTACCACATTTAAACATTTTAATCACCTTAATAATTTCAGCTTGTGAGATAAGTTTCCATCCCTAGATGCATCTCATATCCACCGGAAGATTTTATTGACTGAATTTAGGAAATCAGTCAAGTATTTTCTTCATGTCCCAAGGATGCTCTTCTCTGAAGAGAGAACTTCAGCCAAGTTCTTAATGGCAAGTTACAAAGTTGATGGATGTTCTGTCAAAATACTTTATTAAATGTACTGTAGAATGTTAGCAAAATCTGATGTAGGTTAATGAGAAAACATTACTTTGCTATCTGGTACTGATATTTGCCCAGTATATATGGTTTTGTGCTTCTGCAGTGGGTGGTGGGGTTTTGGAGACATGGATTGTGGGTGGGTTTTGCCAGAGGACAGAATTATGTGTGTGTGTGAGAGAGGAAAAGGGTGGGTTATGGCCATAAAGGACATGCTTATGGATGGCCATGATTTTACTTAGCTGAGCAGGTCTTTTCAAGCGCAGCAGATTGCCAAAAGTCTTGGTCCCTTGTCATCTTCTTTGTGAGGCTCAACCTCTGAAAATAATTTTTCGTCTCATGTCTACCCCTTTCACAAGTTCCCTCCACTGTTAGAGACTGGCACTTCTTTATGCAGCTGTCCTTATCCATATGCGTCACGTGGCCATACTGGTGCAGTCTTCACTCTTGCACACTTCATCAGATGCCTCTTGTACCCAATTTTTCTCTTAAATCATTTACCCTCTGTCTTATATGCACACTAGCATTACCCATCCAGCAGAGCATACTGGTGTCATTTCTTCAAGTCTTCACATGCCCTCTGAAGTCACAACCCATGTTTCACTGCTATGCAGTGTAATTTTTCGTACACAGGCATCATACAAACTGCCTTTCATTCTGAAGGAGAGGCCCTTTGTTATCAGCAATGGTAGCAGCTCTCTGAACTTTACCCAGCCAATTTTATTCTAGCAGCTACATTTTCAGACCACCCTCCTCCACTGGTAACTTGGTTGCCTAGCTAACAGAAACTACTTACTACTTCTAAGAATCCTCACTGACATTTGAGGGAGTCTATTTTGTGTACATTTGTTGTGCATATCTGCTGCACACAAAGACTACATAGTGTGCAAAAGATGTGCAGGTTCAATAAACTTTTAACTTTCCTGTGACCACTGTACCTATTATGTATCCATAACTTGCACTGGGTACACTGTATGAAGTTTCTATGAATACCTTTTCTATACATTGAGCAGGGCCATCTCCCTGAAGGGATCTGTGATTTTGTCTGTTTCCTTACTTGTTTGGAAGGATTTGGTCTTTGCTAAATTCTTTGGTGTAAGAATTTTATTTTGCAGTCATGATGTTCCATATTTCATGGGACTGCATAGCACCTCTGGGAAGAGTCTTCTTCTATAGTCTGGGCTTCACCTTAGCCTTATGAGTGAAAATAGGTTAATGGAAACTGAAAGCTGATTGGATGAACCGTTCTTTAGATGCTAGACTTATTAATCCACTACCCAGTCTCAGGATAATAATTTGAGGTCTTCATGCATGTGTTTTACTGCTGTGACCCATTAGTCATGGTTTCCTTTCCCTACCATTCTTTAAAGTTCTCCAAAAAGTTATTGGCACTGCTCTCTCTTCTCTGGTTAAACCCTCAAGAAAAATTTCTAGGGTAAATTAAATCGACTTTCTCCTAAATTTGTGACCATTTTAAGAAATTGTTAGCATTAGTACAACTATCTGATCAAAGATAGCTTGTTTGGATTCATTTGGCAATAATATCTGTTAATTCCCGTTTAGCTCTAAAAAGTTGAAACAATGTTCTTTTCTTGGTGTGAACTTGGGTATAAAATGAATATATATATTCCCTAGTTAGCACTCTGTGTCATTTAGTTGATACTAAAATTTCTGGTTGGCATGCTAGTGTGTCATTTAGTTATAGGTTATCCAAATCAGTGACTCAGTCCCCATCGACAGTTTCAGCTACTTATAAAGGAATGATCATACCTTTACATAAATTTGGCTGAGATCACCTGATTATAGAAAAATTGAGCCTGCTAAGTTGATTTGCGGTTGATGATATTGTATGAAGGTGGAACTACAACAAATATACTCAACAATGAAAAATAAGTTATGAGCATTGCTCCAAAGAAAACTTACATAAACTTTATCTATTGTAGCTGTCGCTGCTTTAAGTGTTGTTCGGAAGGTGATGGTATCAACAAAATTGATGGAGCTACACAACTAAAATGTCACCAATTTAAGAAATATCACAAAACAAACTGTAGAGGTGATGTAGAAAGAGATATCAGGTAGGATCTCTACTTATTACAAATGAATTCATCATTGTTTATGTTCCACTTCCCAAATCTCAGTAATGACTTAAAATTAAGTATTTTTTGTTTGATCACAAGTTCACTAACTTCTTCACATTATTATGTATAAAAGAATTATACTCTATATAAAATTATTATTAATGTATGAAATAAATCCACTTACAAATGAAGTCTTTACCAGATTATTACAGTAAGTATTAGAGTTCTCTTAACTCAATGTTGAACATATAACCAGCAATTTAAATGCCTATTTTATAAATTCATAAATGTGTAAGTTACTTGTTAGGAATAATATCAGTTCAAGTATATCAATGTGGTATGGTTCAGTTTTAAAATATTTAATGAATGAAGAAACAAAGAAATTCTGTTCAGAACTTTGTTTTTATGTGTTTAAAATATAACTGCTTCTTATTGTTACAGATATAACCTGAAGGTTTACCGTGCAGTATTCCCAGGTAAAGTTTTATGTAAGTGGCTGGTAGATGCAGGTCTTGCTGGTGACAGCTCAGAGGCTATTGAATATGCAGTCAAACTACTCCAAGGAAATGAGATTAAAAGTGTCAATAAGAAGAAAACATATTTTAGCACAATGCATTTGTACAGTTTCTAAATGTACATTTTGTTTTTAACTTGTAAAAAGAGATTTTTAAAACACTGTCGTTTTGTTTTTATTATAAATGTCTTAACCCTTTAGCCTTCAGATTACTCTGTCAAGTATAATGCTTATTCATTCATGTTGTTTTGAATTAATCATGCATTATCTTGTAGCTTTGAGAAGCTGGAAGATGGCCAGTTTGAACATAAAACATACTATTTGGGTCAGATGTCATCATCACCGTTTAACATCCATCTTCCCTGCGTGCATGAGTAGGACAGTTGATAGGAGCTGGCCAGCTAGAAAATCTATTGAAGGCTACTGTATATGTTTTGGCAGGGATTTTACGGCTGGATGCCCTTCCTAACACCAACCACTCAGTTCTGACAATATCTGATATTGCCATACATATTGAATGCTCTCTTCTATATCAAAATTGAAAACTACACTAAAGGAGATATTGTCACTGTCAAGGAATTTGGAATTACATAAAGATAATATTGTAATGACTGTCCACTATGGCAGTAAGATATGTAATTTAATTGGACTTGCTTTGAACAAAATGCAGAATTCCAATACCAAACGGATAGTTTGGACTGGAAGTGGTCCAGCAATCACTAAGACGATCACCTGTGCTGAGATTATGAAACACAAGATAGAGGGCCTTCATTAATTGAGCACACTGGCACATGAAAGAGTCAAAGAAACTTGGCTGCCCAAGATATAAGGACTTGAAAAATTAATTGTGAACCGTGACATTCCATGTATCTCTATTTTGTTATCTAAAGACCAGCTTGATGTTAATGAACCAGGGTATCAAGCTCCTGGGAAGTGCAATATCCAGGATGACTTGGAAGATGGAAAATATGAAGGAAATCCAGCTTACAAAAAACAAAAGCAGTTTAAATGCAGGAAATGGAAAACGCCTTCAGCTCAAAATAAAAACCTTACAGGAATAAGTCTCTTATATTAGAGAAAGTGGATTTGGCCGTTTCATGCTCCCCCCCCCTCTATCGGTTTTTATCATTGCTATATGGATTTGTGGCATGTATCCCTTTGCTAAAGTTTACTGCACAATATGTAATCATCCTCCTTTTTAGTCACTTTGTACAAAAGTGTTTTTTTTTTGTTTTCTTTTTCAGCTCTGCCAGCTTTTTTTTTTTTTTTTTACACAAATTAGCCGGAGGCAGAATTAAGAACATTGAACAAAACACTCTGTACAGATTCAGTTAAAATGCTAATATTGAATAATTTAAAATTTGCTACATTTTTAAATCCTGGTTTCCTTACTTTGTGCCAATATTAGCAATTCATACTCAAGGTTCAAAATGCTTCCTTGGCTAATTTTTGATTTCTGGGTTTTTATAAGAATATCAGTGATATATGCAAGTGTTTCCCTGTATAGCCTTGCTGGTTCCATGACTGTCTAAACTTCTCCCTCACCAACTCCCTCACTTTAATTCCTTCGTCACCTTTTAGCCATGTACAACACCACAAATAGCCATTCTAATTCTGACTTGTGCTGAACCACCTTTTTGTGTCTACATTCTTTGGAAACTCTTTTATTAACCCATTCCCACAAGGGCAGCAGGTACTTGATCATAGGGAGTCCCTCCTTTTACTTTGACCTCAGCTTTCAAAGAGAAGGCATAATGTAACCACCTGTTTCAAGCTGGCAGAAACATTGGCACGCTGGGTGAAATGCTTAGCAGTATTTCGTCTGTCTTTACATTCTGAGTTCAAATTCTGCCAAGGTCAACTTTGCCTTTCATCCTTTCAGGGTTGATAAATTAAGTACCAGTTGTATACTGAGATCAATCTAATCAACTGGGCCCCCTCCCCCAAAATTTCGGGTCTTGTGTCTAGAGTAAAGAATATTTGGCTTTATTTCTTTTCTAAGGCAAGAATTCCCTTCATGATGCCAAGTCTTTAAGTTGTCCTATTACAACACATTGGAACGTGTATTTGAATGGCATTATAGCTTGCTTGAAGCATTGTGATACAAACATAGAATGTGTTCTCCATATGGACTGAATACATTGTCACAACATGTAGCAAATCATCAATAAACCCATTTTAATTCTATAAAAATGCCTTGTTAAGTGAACACAGTATTAAGAAAATGCAATGAACACTTCAAGAACTAAAAATTATTTGGTTAAAATTTTAATTTACCATTAACTGAAAGTAATAACTGAGGATAGTTAAAAATGTTTGTTATTCAAGCTTATTAGAAATAAAACCTCATACTTTACTGTTGTGCATGTAGCGACCATGTGACCAGGAGATGGTGACGAAGGAACGGCTCCTTTAGCGCATCACACGGTTGGCACAAATATAAAAAACAAAAGATGGAATGAGGTAAGTGCCAACAAGAAAAGAGAGAGGCTCAACCGGTACAAATGTATAAAAGTAAGGGTTTTATTGGTTGTCAACTAGAATGTCTGTGTGAGTGAATGCGACATAGTAAAACACAATATAAGACAGGCCTTCGTGTATACAAATATGTATATGAATGCAAGAGATACAGAGCATAGAAAACAGTCTATAATAAGGACATTAAAAGTCCAGACACAAGGATGAGAAATACCAGTTCGTAGCTAAGGTACTCAGTAATAGAGGTGCTGTACCAAGAGGTTGTGGCGTTGAAGGCAGAGCCGAAGTAAGACACATGTCATGTAAGAAGTTGAGGCTGTGGCTGGTTACTTGGTACAGGAGTTCTCGCAGGTTGTATTCTGGCTGCTAACCTTGGTGAAGCATTTCACACAAACTGTGGAGAAAGTTATGTTAGCGTTGCTGGTTTGGTGTGTACGTTAATATGTCTGTGTAGACGCTGGCGACGAAGAAGCTTGTAGTAAACAGTTAGTTGAACAGTGGTGTGTCGTCGCTGGAACTGGCTGGTGCTCTGTGGTCAGCGGCTAGACATCAGAAGGTCTAAGGCTGCGACAACTTTAGCGCAGACAAGCCAGCTATTTATGAAAAATAATCAGCTCAAACAGGGGTTCAGAAAACTGTTCCACGTGACCTTATCAGAAGGCTGCAATTGGTTGGTTTGCACCCTGGCGCAAAATAGAACTAGCGACAAAAATGCGCCAATACCAACCAATCAGAGTGGTGGACACAACAGGGGCCAAAGATGCGGTCGAAGGCTAGCTGTTATCTGCTACGTCCGCATTCATGTATATATAACAGAGAGAGAGAAGCTTCGCTACATGTACATAGACAAATATTTTTATGAATATATTTCTTGTTCCTCTATATCAATATTACATAGAACTAATAATTCATCAAATTCTCAGTTAGCTCAATTGTATAACTTGAACTGAACATTGCATTAAGAAATACAATGATTGCTTCAAGAACTCTAAAAATTTAACATTTTAATTTCTGTACCATTTAAGTGAAAGTGTAGCTGAAAATGTGTTCATTATTCAATGGCTTATTAGAAATAAGACTTCATACTTTCCTATAGTGTATGTGAAAACAAACTGAATATATTTAACTGTAATACTCAATGTCATTTGAGTAGCATTTTTCTCTGCCTCTCCCTGCAATTTCACCTAAAAGTGATGCTCCTTGTCCAAGTTTTGAGCTGATGTGATTTATTTGGTGTTGATTTGATAGTTATTAACTGAACTCGTCATTCTTAAAACTTATCGTTCCCTTAATCTAAATTTTTTTCAAGTTTGTGATTGCCCACTTCATCATATTTGCTCCAACAAAAGGATGCAATTGCTTTAATTAATTTGAATATAAAGTAAATCCAGAACACCTATCCTTTTCAAAATTAAACTCTTGTAATGTTAGCTGTTCATTTTGTTAAGGAAGAACAGTAAAATGTTTCCAAACTACTCAATTGTCATTTTATGTGATAATTTTCATATGGTATCTTTTATACCAATGAATTTTTTTTTCTTTCAATTACTTGTGCAAAGGTTCATCATTGTTTGTTGATTCTTTATTGTCCACCAGGGGGCCAACACATCACGTGTGGGGACACAGAATGGCAAATCAAAAAACAAACGTATGACCAAGATAAATAACATGAAAATGAAGAACAGGAATGGGGCTACTCAGGCCCACTTCTGGGCAATCCCATTTCTACCCTTTATCACCTTTTGTACCCCGTTCCTTCCAGAATGTCTATCCCATATAGTTCTAGTATTTCCTTGTACATTGAAAATTCTGCTAGTTCCTCTGTCCAACTCTACCTCCCACCACCAATAACCACTTTTGTTTCAATATCCTCTCCAAATGTTCTTTCGTTGGCAGCACAACGGTGACACCTAACATTGTCAGACCCATGTGTTCCTATTTCCTTAAAATTATCCCATTTCAGCAATTCTTGAAACAAATCCGTTTGAATCGTCAATTATCACTACTGAACATTTCTTTTTTGTCTGTGGGGAGGGAGTTTGAGATTTCAGTACTTTTTATGTGACACTAGCACATGTGAAGTTAATTTTGGCAAGATTTTTACAGCTGGATGCCCTTCCAGATGCCAACCACATTACAGTGTCGACTGAATGCTTTTAACATGGCACCAGTTCTGGCAGGGTAACCAAGTAACTTACAAGACAAGGAATTATGAGAGGGGTAAGGTATTTGTATCAGAGGATGAAAGTTAGAGTGTGTCAAAGAGACAGAGAGACAAGCAGGTGTCTTGTCACAACAGAGGTGGTATTAGAGGTGATCCAGTATCAAATGATGAAAAGTTAGAGTGTAACAGAAATAGAGAGGCAGAAATAAGTGTCTTGCTATTGAGGAGGTACATGGTTACCCAGTGAGTGAGAAAGAGGCCCAGAAACAAGTGTGTTGATATAAAGGTGATACTTGGTTACTTAGTCAGAGGAAAAAGAAGAGGAGAGAGAGAGAGTAGGAAACAGCAAAAGTGTAAGAGAGATGGTCTAGTGCTAGGGTATACTCACAAGCAACAAGAATATGAATGTAGAACCTGGTTAGAAAAATAGGTAGTGAGTGGTGGTGGGTGTGGAGAGCAGTGATACATTGAGCCACTGTGGTACAGTGAGGGCAACAAAGAAGATTGGGAAACAATCATAATATATGAGGAAGAGAAAGAAGCAATTAGAAGAGGAGTGCTAGTTTGATTTCTTAGGGTAGAGTGGGCGAAAAGTATGTTGTTACATGTGGGTGGGACACAACTCTTCTAGCACAGTTTTGTGGATGGGTCTTCCCTAGGACCTCATATTGCTAAACATCTCAGTCTACTGCCATTTCCTCCATGAACCCCAGCATCCTAAGATCAGTCCTCACTTCATCCCATGTCTTCCTCTTCCATAGGTACCATCCATTTTCAGCCACAGGCATTTCTGTATACAGCTGTCTTCACTCACATGTCCAAACCAATGCAGTCTCCTCTCCTGCATACCACATTTAATCCCTCTTATGCTGCTCAACATTTCTCTCAACACAGTTGTACTTTGTCAGTCATGCACACTGATGTTGTAAATCCAGTGAAGCATACCTTCATTCCTCTCCAGCCTACACATGTCCTCCGCAGTCAGACCCCATGTAACATAGCTGTTCTCACACAACCTACCTTTCACTCAGGGAGAGTACTTTTGCTAACATCAGAGGTAGTAGTTCTCTGAACTTCCCCTCCACCCTATCATTATTCTTGAAACAATACTTTCAGAGCATCCACCACCATTACTAATTTTGTCACCTAAATAGCAGAAACTATCTACTACCTCAAGAGAGCCTCCTGGGCATTTGAAAGAGTTTAAGTCCCTTGTGCTCCTACTACTTACTGTTCCTGTGCACCTGCCACACACGAAAGCAACCCTATCTGATAATCTTTAGCCAGATATGCCCAGTTTAAATGCTAAAGGGTTAATCCATAACTGGTTGAACTGACTGTTAGCTGTCTTTGTGTTGCAAGTCCATTTTTCTCTCTCCAGGTTATGGACAACAACTTGGAATGTCATGTGTAAAGGACTCAGTAAATTATGCTCAGTCATATTCAATACACCAAAAGCTTACTGCCACTGTATGTTAATCTATTATCCACATTTCTAAAGTATATATATATATATATATATACACAACTAACACCACCATTTCATCCTCTCATTATTCAGATACAGCTTCACCTATGGTACCAAGGAACCTTAATCCAAAACAACAAACTTAAAGTAGCACCTACCCACTGTTTTCTTTCTTTTGAGCACTATTACATCAACTATTACATTCAGTGACAAAAATAACCATACAGAAAACAATACTAGGAGCTACAACATTTACAGTACTCGAGACATAATAAACAAAGGCACTCATAAATACAGTAGAAATACATAATATACATGATTAATTATTAGCGATTACCAAAAGGTAATCTTTACATTCAACTTAACATGGATGTATTGTTAGAATAAATACTGCATTATTAGCCTTGAGAGATCCCCTCATATAGGTGCTTGGGGCATAAAAGCACACACATAGATCACAGCAGATAAGAATCAGCAGTCATGGGCACTAGAACACTCATTATCACATCATTTCATTCCTCTGGAAATCAGTGGGAGGTGTCTGGTTATTGTAATATTTCCAAGGTCCTCTAGCTTTCCACAAACTATAAAGATCATAAAACAGCAGACTTTACATCACCACGGGTTGCAGAACTGAACAGAAATACGAGATGTGCAAGTGATGCAGGTAGTTGTCAAAATAAACTTTAGTCTCAGTTCCAACCACAATCATTTCGAAACATTCAGACCAAAAATGTCACTAAGAACTGCATCCTCAGATCAGTTCTTTTCTTGTAAAACAGCTGAGAGCTAGCAACAAGAAGGCCATCCAGCTGTAAAAACAATGTTTCAATTGTATGTTTGTTTAAACCATTTTATCACGGAAAAATGGATGTAAAAATGTATATAATAATATATCTTCATGTTAGTGTTTGTCAAGTTATATATAAACAGTTTAACATTAAACTGGAGGATTACTCTATACTTTTTAACAGAGTACATGTTCTTCTCTAGTCTAGGTACAAGGTTCAAAATTTTTGGGGAGAAGGCCAGTCGATTAGATTGACCCCAGTATGCAACTGGTACTTATTTGAACTCAGAATGTAAAGACAGAAGAAATCTACTCCACAAGGCTTTGGTTGGCCTGAGACTGTAGTAGATGATGCTTGCCTAATGTGCCATGAATTGAGACTCAACTCAGAACTATGTGGTTGGGAAGCAAATTTCTTACCACAGCCACACTTGTGCCTATGATGACAGAGTAAAAATGTAGACAAATAGTAAAAAAGAGGGAAGTGATAGTAAAGTGTATGTAATGCAGCCACCTGTATATAGGCTTTGAGATAGACTGGAGAGCTGAAGAAGTTTTAGGGAGTGGTGGCAGGAGGAATGCAAGGTAGTTGGTTCCTGTACCAGTAAAATATACAAGACTGGTCTTGAACCAGCAAACAACACAAATGGATGTTAATGCAGGGGCATCCTTGACTATACTGGGAGAAATGTATGACAGACAAATAATAGATCTACTCTCAACTTTGGTCCTACAAACAGCATAGAAGATTAAGGAAAGAAGGAAAGGAATGAAATGAAGCACAAGTGGAAAAGGCACAGGTGACAGTGATATGTGTTGTAGACATATGTGTTTCATAGGCACAAAAACATAATACATGTTGCTATTTAATACTATTGTTTATGCTTAGTAGCACAGATTGGATTATTGTGCAGATTCATTTGTAAAATGGGACTGGTAACTACTGGTATATACATTGAGGGAATAAATTTTGCCTAATATTATCAATACTCTTAGCAGCTCAATTAATGGATCTCTAATAATTCTAGCAAAGATGAGTTCTTAAGAATACCTCATTAAATACTTCTGTGTTTATATCAAAACAAAATTTCTTTTTATATAATAAGTAAATGTTTTAAAAAATATTAGTATTTCTTGATCAACAAATTTATGCAATTATACTTTCATCAAAATAAGTATAACAAAACTTTGAATAATAAACATAAAAAAGAAAACATTTTAATATTTTATTTCTGGATGTTGTACAAGTTTACACGCATGCTAATTGTGTGGATATGTATGTAAGAATGTTAGCATGAGGAATGAAGTCAGAATATATATATTCATTTACAAATGGATGTTTATTGTGTAATAAAATAAATCCAGTTAAGAAGCATAATGTATGAATTATAAGAGAGTGTAATTGTTAAGAAAAATAGTCAACTCCCTTATTCCACATTCTAAATAAGTTATCCCAGCTATACATCTAAAATATTACTAGTTCTAGACCCAAGCATGTAAAAACGAAAAACAAACCAATGTAGAAACGAAAGATAAACTATACAGAAAAGTCTCAGGTGATGTCCCCTTTGCTTTATTTAATTTATTTTTTTATATTCTTCCCATCAAAATTTAGTGTATGACAGGAAGATGTGATCGTAATATCGGGGAGTCCCAGTGAGCAGAACTAGAACGGTGATTAAAGCGAGCTTTCTTTTTCACAAACAATTCATTGAGATCAGGAATTTCTATTGGAGGAAAGATTTGATCCAAATTTGGTGGATTATAATATTGTGCAAATAGAGCAATTTTCAGCTCAGGACCTAGAAGAAGAAAAAAAAAAATATATATATATAATCATTCTGTACTTATACATGAATGTCAAAGAATGTTCAAAACACTTGAATGGAGAATGGTAGTGTTCCCAACCTTTGCAGGACCTGTTCCGGAATTATCAAAATTGATTCTTTTCAGTTTGTTTAAGACAAAGTTAGATTGCACTGGCACGACTCAAATGAAAGAAAACCATGCATGCTGGTATACATTGAGAGCCTAACATTATGAATATGGTTCCTCCAGAAAAATATGTGATGCAAATGTGTGTTACAAATCTTACATTGAGTGAAAGTTGAAGTCAATATTTTGAAAATAAGTTTAAGCTGTGGACGCCAGCTATGTCAGAAGAGATCAAATGGAGTAGCAAAAATGCCAGTACAGAAAAACTTAACATTAATAAAAATTGTGGGAACAATATTTCAGTGTAAATCTCAGCAAATCTTTGTACAAGAGAAAGTGGTTGTTGAGGAAATAAAGTATTTTCCATCCCTGATGAGGAAAGCAGCTTTTGTGGTGATGCATGTCCAGCTGGAGAATTGAGACGTAGCATTTGTGGCAAACTCGATGGTTCTAGTTACATGCTGCATGAGGACAGTATAAAAATGTTTTCTTGAAAGAATGTAAAATGATTTTGTCTTTGTGCTGTTGATGGAGACAAGATTGGTCCAATACCCAAAGTTTTCAAGGTGTCTTCTTAGGGCCAATCTATGTTTGGCACGAGGTAACAAGGTGGTATGGGGTTGACAGTTGGGAATGAAGGCTAGGGTGGAGTGGTATCATCAGCTAACTGTAGGTATTGTTAGTGGTGAAGGCAAGTAGGTTGATATATAAGGGGGAACGTTGGGGTACATCAGAGTTAATACAGTGTCAATTCAAGAGAGATCTATCTGCACACAAAGCAATGGCACCATAAAATAGGAAGCCACTGAACGAGCCGACAGGTGAGCAGTTTTACTTGAAGATTTGTGTCAGACACAGTCAGATCAGTACAACAACATAACCTCTACCAAGTAACTCAAATGCAAGTACGATGAATGACATGAGTGTAGGTCTTCAGTAGATCTGGTTTAAAAGCTATAGTGGTGGCCATTAAGAAAGGAAAGGGATTTGAAGTGTTCAAGAGGCTTTAAGTGAGTGTAACAGAATGATAGTTGGTAGGGTCAGCAGGGTGTAAGGGTCTAGCTTGACCCTGCCTGAGATTTGTCAAAACGAGCGGGAAATCCTCCACACTAGATGATTGATGAGAAAACACTCCACTCTCTAGGACCTGTACTGGTCAAGGAAAGGTCAGTCCTTTAAGGTTTGACTTACATTACTATAGTCTATATAACAGAGAGAATTTTCTATTTCTTCCTCTTTTGTGTCAGCCAGACCAAGGAGCAACACCCGCCTTTGCATCAGCCTTAACCAAGAGCAGCACTTCCTTTTGCCCTTTGCTCGACATGTTAAAAGAGGCTTTCGGCTGCAAGAAAGACAATGACGTCTTTATCCTTTCTAGTCAGCACCATGACTACCTTACTCTTTCCCTCTCTACTCACAGACAAACCTTTTCTACATATCAACTACTAACTAGCGAGTCATCCTTGTTGCCACTATCACTAGAATTGCTACTGTCTCTTTAACAACCTGTTGGGTAAACGAATAAATATATTTAAATAACATTTCTTCCTTGATGTACACTGGTTACTCTGACGCGAGAACCTTGAAGCGTTACATCTATACATTACATTTAGTAGTAGGCTACATCGTATTTAATTGATATGGTGCACCACATCCAGCCAACTAGAAGGGTATTCACAGGAATAAGACAAACCATATAGAATTTCCAAAGATACAGATATATTCTTGCAGTGAGCAAGCAAGGGAGAGGGAGAGGGAGAGAGAGAGAGGGAGAGAGAGAGAGAAATTAATGAATTTGATAAGGAAAGAAGTTAGCACATGGAAAGAACATTATCAAGGATGTTAGCCATACTGGTTTGGAGTAACAGGAGGTGTTTTCAGACTTGGTGTGTATGGGTGCATGGCAAACTTGGTGGAAAGAAAAGAAATGATTCTGGAAAGAGATTTACTAAGACAATCCAGTGTAGATACTTTCTTTGCAAAGAGCATTTCTTACATCAGGGTTAAGAGGAAAGGAAAATTCTGCAAAATTGGCAGAGATCCTTTCAACAAGGGGCCAAAAGGATAAGTTGCAGTTTGGGAAGTGAGAGAGCATGCAAAGCTGTATGATATACAAAGGCATATTTTGTATTTCAAATGATGGTTATGCATGAGTTGCAATTCTGTGTGATTTGTAGCTAGTCTTGCAGGCTATGTTCTTTGCATAACCCTTTAGCAATTAAACCAACCATATCTGGCCAAAATATTCTCCATTTTATGTTCAAAATGGCCAGATATAGTCTTTCATACCTGCCCTACAGTATCATGAAAAAGAATAAACAAGTGCCTCATCGAAATCTCACAGCTATGAGATAATATGTAATTAATTCAAAACAATGTGAATTAATAAGTATTACATTTGACAAAGTAATCTGAATGCTAAAGGGTTAAACAGCTTCAGTAGATCTATGAATAAATTACAGGCACTGCCACAGGTAATTAGCATTAAACTAGGTAAGCTATGACTAAAAGTAACAGTGTCCAAAAAGTAGGTGTTATATAATAAGACAGTGACTGGACAACCCGAGATATGTGGTGGTTTGGAAGAAGAGAAAGAGATATAAAGTGTTTCGTGTGTGCATCAGTCAGGGATATATGTAGCTGGTGAAATTAATTGTAAGTAGTCTCCATTTAGTTCTACTGACATAGATTTCTGGCATTTAGACAACCATTTTTTTACCCATTTGATATGCCATACTTCAATCTAGTTTGTGTTCATGCTCTACATGCTACCAAGGCATGTTGCCTTCAGCTCATCAATTTTGTAATCTTCACATGAACTTTGAAAACTCTAGTGTTGCCTACATACAACAGACATGAGGAACTTGGTGTGCTGGTTGAAACTACTAGTCTGGGTATGCAATGTAAGTCTGATTAAAACATCATTGCAAACTTAAATGTGTGCAGTCATTAACTCTTAAACTGAATATTTTCAAGTTGTAAGGTTACATCTGAATTAATCAAGACCAAGGCTGATAAAAAAATACTACCTACAATTAGACTGAAATGATAAACTTATGTCTATAATACTTACCTTGAGCCCATTTGGGAATTGGTTTTTGAGGATTAGATTCTTCATCAGTAGAATCATCAGACTTCAAGTCATCGATGTCATAGCTACTGTAGGAACTTCTCTGTGGTGTCATTTCATAACTAGAAAAAGCAAACAGACAAATATAAATCTCACTAAAAGAAAAATCCTTCTTCATAGTACATTTGTTTTTAAAAATAATACACAGGGGACAAATTTAAAGGAACTCTCTCTCTCTCTCAAAATGTTGAAAATAGTGAGAGAAATAGTTTTATCCACTAATGAAGCTCTATGTTAAGAACAGGATATATTCTTCTAAGATCTATGGAAGAGAGGTATCAAAATCCTCCACTTATCTTTGCCACTTATCCCTCCTAGTTTCAAAAGCAAATGAAATGGTGTGTGTGAACAGAAAAATAATGCCAAGAGTTATTGGTAAAATGAAATAAATAAAACACTGACTATAAGAGATATAAAGAGAAGTTCCTTGTTAGAAGGAAAAGAGAAAATCCCATTGTTATCTAAATACTAATGAAAAGAAGCAACATGTCAGAACAGAACAGCAGCAGCTTGAAATAACCTCCTTTCTCCCAAACCAACAAACAGTAAATGAGGGTAGACACTGCTGATCAGTTAAAGTTGAGTTATAACCTAAATAGAAAACGAGATGGAGATATGCATTTTTGATGAAAATATTTAGGTAATGTATATACACTAATTAGTGAGAATACAGAAAAAGATCATCCACACAGATTAAGCAACATCAGCCAATTACTGGTTATTAAACCATAGAAAAAGGCCAATTTTCCTGATGTTTATCTGCTGGTTATTTATTAGTTTGCATCTCCTGAAAACTCTGCTTGAAGCACAAAGTAGTAAGTTTCTTCTAACACTTAGAACACGATGTCTCAATTTGATTGTATTGCTTATTCAGTGCCCATCACACTTTTTAGGATTGCCAAGGCTGAAGAAAAAGAAAGATCAGCACAGGAGGCTTGGCTCAAATTTTTGCAATAAAAATGAACATGGCTAAAGACACCCAAGGTGCTAGGTCAAACCAAGGAACAAGCTGACTACCATTTAAGTAGGCCACAAGAGAATTTGAACTCAGAATGCAAAGAGCTCATATAAATATCATAATGCATTATGTCCAATGCTCTAATGATTCCGTTGGCCCATTGCCCCACTATACTGGTACATAATTTAAATTTATCAACCCTCGAAGGACGAAAAGCAGACAACCTTGGTGAAATTCAAACTCAGAATGCAGAAATCCTACAAAATATCGCAAGTCATTTCATTCAACATTTTAACAACTCTGCCAATTTGTTTTTTTTTGGGGGGGGGGGGATCATTAATATTCGTTATAATTACAGTAGAGTTTGTTTGGTAACAATGAATTGAATGTATGAGCATCTTGGTTGATTAGTATTTACTGTAGAAGTTTGGTCACCTTGTTGAAGAAATTTAACTAAATGTGTGGCTTTTGAGGTGACAGTTATATTCATATATAAATCTAGGCATTTGTTTAAATATAATGGGAATGTTTATGAAATTTAGCGGTATAGCTTCGATGTGTTATTTACATTTCTAGTGGTCTGGGGGGATAGGTGAGTGGACATGAAGTTGTAGATCCTGAGTTGGAATAAATGAAAGTCATGAATTGTGCTCCTTCATGTTAAGATGGCCAGTCACTATTCATTATCAGTGTGTAGTGAAAGTTGTTTGGCTGCAGGTCAACCACATCAAGCATATTTGTGACCAGACATTCCATCCGTGACCATCTTGCCATTTTAAGGGTGGTGTTTTTCCCTATAAAATATTGTGTGATTTAGATGAAACTTAGTTACTGTTCCTAGCCAGTTGCACAACCACATAGAAGCTCCATGTTGACTCATGCAGTAAGAGTTGTCTTGTATGGCCTACTGTTAATTTAAGAATAACAGAGGTGTCCTAGGTAGGGTTGATATAATTCTTGAAATATCTTACACATTTTCATGAAAAAACCAGGGATACCTACATTTAGGACAAATGTTGCACCATTGAATTTCCAAAGGATTTAGCTGTCTACATGCTAAGGGCATTGTTGAATGAATGTACAGGAACCTCTGTTATAGTAGTTCATATCACTCACCTTTCAGATTTTTTATCAGATTTGGAGCAGTCTGTAGGATTTTCAATGGTAATAGTGGTATTGTGGCTAACCACTTTCTGATATGTAGTGGTTTCTGAACCAAGAAGTTTTTCGATTTGTTGATCTTTCTCAAGTTTCTTTTCTTGTAAACTCTGTTCATAAAGTAATCGTTCTCGTTCCTAATAAAAAAATAATTTTCAGTAAACAATATCAAACACATTATGACAAGTCAATATTTATGATCAGTAATTTCAAAATAAATTATAAATTTAACCATGTAGTTTTATATTTATTCAAATACATGATATAAGAAAGGTAAATCATAATGTCTATGTAAGCATGCAGTGTATAAAAGTTCACAATTTACCATTTCGCGAATCCTCTCCAGACCTGCTTCTTGAACCTTTTGTTTTTCTTTTAAATAACGTTCACGTTCAGCACGTTGCTTAGCCAATTCCTTTTCTCTAGAGAAAAAAAAGAATTGTTTTAATTTGTTATTGAAGCTAGAAGTAGCAGAAAAAATATGAAGAATACTGTGGGGGACAATATTTCATGTATTTTAAATAATTATTGCAGTCAGATGTTAGAAGAAAATCATTTAAGTATGTTGGTGATAACACTTGACCTCACCTGAAATACCTGCTCTACCACACCTGACATTTTATTATGTTAAATTTGTCTTCAAACTTTTTCCACATTTTGAATGTAGAGTCAGATATTTCAATTTTTAATAGGGACAGCAACTCCAACACTAATACTGAAAGTGTGAACAAATTTATTTAAGAGACACCGGCAGCCAAAAATCTGAAAAATATTTCACTGCAAATCTTTTTGGAAGAAACCAACCCCCAACCGTGATCTTCTCACTGACTCAAAACCAACAAATTATTTCTTTTTATTTTCTTTCCTATTGAAATGTTTCAAACAATAAATGCAAGAACAAACTTATGGATAGCAAGAAAAAGAAAAGAAAAAGTCTTGTACATTATTTCTGCTGTAAATAATTTATAGGTATTAGGGTGGTGCTCAGGATTATCAACCACAGAGCATAGATGAATCTTTGGTGATCTCTATACTTTTCAGTACCATAACAAGAATGCTATTGAAGTGAAGGTATGTTAGTATTTTGCATGTATGAAGCATTAGTAGTACACGAGGGTAGAACATATGACCCTTTGCCCTGCGCAAGGGATATTTAAGTTCTATAACCAGTTAAGGAAAAGACTTATCCATTGGTGAAATGGTGGTGAAATAGAAAGGCTGGATACATTTCTGTCAATATAGCCAAGCTCACAAATTAGGAGTGGATGAAAGATATAATTTAATCTTATAAAATATTTTGTTATTTTATTTATTTGAAATTATAATTTACCAGTAGAGTGAGTGATAAATTTTTGTGTGTATTTGTAAGTCTTAAATGCAATCAAGTTCCATTGAAAATTCAGTAATGTGCACAATTCTATTATATCATGTTCATTTTATATGGGGATATTTAAACAAACTTTTAATAATCTTACATAATTTCACTAAATTTATCAGTAATTAGAATAGATTTGAGACAAAAATTCTGCCATAGATGTAAGAACCTTTTGTTAAATTATGTTCCAAATGTCATTCATAAATCAATAAACAAAAGTTATAGTTGCTTTACAAACACAATCTAAGTTCTCTATTTTAAAATTTAACTGATACACATGTTAGTTAGAAATACACCTATACAAGGTTTAAAGTTTTGACTGACATCTCTCTCCAATTGAAATAGCCATGTATCTTCTCTACTGCAAGACATGTATTTCTGTCTCTCTCTAAAATATTTTAACTTCTCATATCCTGGCAAAAAACCAACTCCTTTAACCCTTTCGTTACTATATTTCTGACCAAAATACACCCCTCATGAGTTTCAATCAAATTCTAAAATAATCATGTCTCTTTAAACACCTGTAACTTTTTTATTTATCAACATATTAATGTGATATTTGGAACATAATTAAAGAAAGGGTTCTTAATCAATTCTATTGCATAACTTTTGTCTCAAAGTTCTCCACGTATTGGGGTACTGCTAGTGTCTCTCACATGTAAATATTGGTTCAGCTTCACGAATCGTACTCGTTCATAATACTGGAAATATATTCATCGCCAAAAGGTTCCTGATTGCTCCAGTAATTTGTTATTCTGGGTAACTGTCTAATACCCATAATAATATTTATGGCAAAAAATGCCCGTATTTCATCTACAGTTGCAGGAAACCACAAGCTATCTTTTTTTCCC
>NC_068988.1:72757201-72795010 GCF_001194135.2 Octopus bimaculoides | reverse complement strand
GTTTGTTTACATTCTGCGTAACGGTTTGTTTCCGCAGTAATCATTTCAAACAAGCATGAAAAAGAAGTCTAAAGGTTTCGCTTCCTGAGAAAGACTATGGGTAGACCCTGTCTCCTCAGAAAAATTGTTAATAAAAATATTTTTAAAATCTTTACTCCATTCTGGTGTAAAATCATCCTAGCTGTTGCCGTCGCTGCTTTCAGTTTCGGATACAGAAATATCCGATTTATTATTGTTCACCACGTGCTTTTGTAGCTCATTCATTCTTTTCTTCGATATCTCTATATCTTCTGTTGAAAAACCTTCAAATTCGGAATCACTGCTTGATAGCACGAAACTCCTTTCCATCTTCAAAGTTGAAAAAAATTAACGCCGCAAAAAATGTGGAAAAAAATCTTCCAAAATTCACTGAGTTCAAATATCACGCCATACAATGTCGGACACAATAACTCAACTGTTTGCAAAGTGAAATCAGGTGTTTTAACGAATGTACTAACGAGATTTGGGTTCAAATATACATTTGGGTACTCTCAAATATAACAATGGGTACTCTCAGCCGGGTTGGTCTTATGAACCAAAAAAGTTTTTGCCCGGCTATGGCCAGGTTAGTAACAAACGGGTTAATACTACTCCCCACCATAGTTGAGAGGGTCTTATCTTGTAATTTACTGGTACTAGCTGTAGAAATCATGGCAAAGCAGACAGTAGAGCTTGGTGCAGTCTTCTGACTTGCGAGCCCCTGTCAAAATGTCCAACCTATGCCAGCATGAAAGGAGGATGTTAAATGATGATGAAAAAGGGTTATCAAATATTTTCCTTCTTCAATTTCAAACACAATCAACTACAATGCATAAACAAATCAGTGTAATTTTGTCTTGTAACATTACAAAGGGATTACAGGGGAAAGGATTATTGTGGACATTGGTCTACACTATTTTGCCAATTTTTTGTTGATCTTTGAACTTCTTTAATGCATGTTCTGTTTATGAAATGTTACACTTGTCAATCTAGATATATAAAGAGCATGAGTTTATTTAATTGAAATATTTATGAATCCGTAACTAATTTTCAGTACGTCTATTTCCTAATCATCCATGTACTCATAACTTTCATCCATCTAGTAAATTTTTATTCTTTCTGCATAGAATGACTGATGCCTGTTGGAAGTGTAATGTTTCATAAAAGTGAGGCTGGGCAGTGGCATCAGAAGATACACAGTATCTATAGAATGAACTATATTTAACTCAACGGGTGTGAAAATAGAGTGCAAATAGAAAATACAGATGAGCAAAGAAAGTCATCAAATAAAAACATGCTGAGTCCCTATAACTGTCCCTATATTAACAGTTGATGGTAATCTAAGAAAAATGTTGACTGAACTAATTAGACAGGGATTTTGGAAACTAAAATTCAGTTGAAGACAACATGAGAATTTTATTATGAAGTAATATCAGCACGGAAAAAAAGCAATAAATATGATGTAATGTGACCAAAGAGTAAAGAAATCAATAAAGACGTAAAACCTTTCTGCTTTAAAGCGAAGTCTTTCTTTTTCTCGTTCTTCTTCAAAACGTTTTCGTTTCTCTAAATCAATGAGCTTATCTTTTTCAGCCTCCAATTTCCTTTCTCTTTGTTCTTCAACCTTACGTTTCTCTTCAGCAGCCTTTTTCAACCTCTCTTGTTCTTCAAATTCCTTCTTCCTCTGGAGAATGGATTGCTGTCGCATTTGTTCTTCTTCCTGGTTTGAAAACAATTAAATTTTTAGCTTTGGAAGAAGTTCAAAAATATGCTTCAGCAAAAACCCAAATGGAACCGGAGAAAATCAATAACATTATAAAAGGTGGCAGATTAGTGGAATTGTTAGAGCATTGGTAAAAAATGCCTTGTGGTGTTTCTTCCAGCTCTTGACTTCCTGAGTTCAAATCCTGCCAAAATCAATTTTGCTTTTCATCCCTTCAGGCTTGACAGAATTACTTGCTGGTCATGTACAATGTTGATAGTATCGACTAACCCTTCCCTCAAAATTGCTGCCTAAATTTTAGGAACAATTACTTCACTATTATTCATTTATTACAAATTATAACTTCAGAGGAAGAAATAAAAGTGAATTTTATCATCAATATATAATTTTAATCGAAATTTTTCAAGAATATGTATTAGATAGGTAAGGGCCAACATGTTCATGAAAATGGTATGAAATGTGGGCAGAAATGATCAGATAAAAGGAGTTTAAACTGAAGTAAATATCTATATGGATATTCATAATTTTGGTATCTGTGGTGGTAATTGTTAAAATAATATTTTTCATCATCATAAATTGGTATTCTAGCACATTTTATTTATAAAATTTGAGATTCTTGTTTGGTCAACCTCTGCCCTATTTATATTCTAGCTTATAGCTATCAACTGAATTGTATACACATTTGTCAATGTCTATCAGATAACTATTTACTTTCTTACTATCTTAACTCTGGTATATTTTGCAATCACTGAATATGATTCATTGGATGTGCAATGTGAACTGGAATCAAAGAAATTTGCTCCCAGTAATTACTGAAATATAAACAATCTATTTTCACTCCAAGTATTGTTTCATAGACTTAATTCCATAATAAACTGCATTATTTCAAATGTAGATGAATCTTTACTCCATCCCTGAACAAAAAGGAAAAAAAGGCCCAGAATACTCACTTGCTCTTTCCTTTTCCGATTTCTTTCTTTCTCTTCCATTTTCCTTCTTTCCTCAGCTTCTTGCTGTTTCTTTAATCTATAAATAGGAGACATTCATTTAAACCATCGATAAAAAGATGTGTCAGTAACAAACTAAATATTGAATAATAAAACAACAAAAAAAAGATATATATACTCTTTACTCTTTTAATTGTTTCAGTCATTTGACTGCGGCCATGCTGGAACACCACCTTTAGTCGAGCAAATCGACCCCAGGACTTATTCTTTCTAAGCCTAGTACTTATTCTATCGTTCACTTTTGCCGAACCGCTAAGTTACGGGGACGTAAACACACCAGCATCGGTTGTCAAGCGATGTTGGGGGGGACAAACACAGACACATATATATACATACATACGATGGGCTTCTGTCAGTTTCCGTCTTCCAAATCCACTCACAAGGCTTTGGTCGGCCTGAGGCTATAGTAGAAGACACTTGCCCAAGGTGCCACACAGTGGGACTGAACCCGGAACCATGTGGTTGGTAAGCAAGCTACTTACCACACAGCCACTCCTGCGCCTGTGTGTATGTATATATATATATATATATATATATAAAACACACACAACACAGAATGTAGTGTTTGTATGCAGAAGATGCACAGGAGCCATAGAAACTACAGATACCTCTGCTGACAACCAAAGGTTTCTCTCTCCAAGTGAAAGGAAGATTATATGATGCATGTATATAAACAGTAGTTCAACATGGTAGTGAGACATGGACCTTGAATGCAGAGGACATGTGAAGGCTAGAGAGGAATGAGACTAGTATGCTCTGCTGGATGTATAATGTAAGTGTGCATGTTCAATAGAGTGGTAGCGTATTGAGAGAAGTTAGGTATAAGAGGAATTAGATGCAGTGTGCAAGAGAGAAGACTGCACAAAAAATTGCATCACTTGAAATATAAACACACACACACACACTCTCTCTCTCTGAAGTTCATAGACTTTAAGAGAGAAGAATGTGCTGGTATGTGATGTGGATGGATGCTAACAACTCCATAAAGTGCTAATCTCTCAAAGTAGATGGAACATGTGGAAGTACTGAAGGATGACCTCTGGACGCTGAACCTTTCAGATGAGATGACAAAGGATCAAGATACCTGGCACCTTGCTGTACTCAAGAAAATATGTCTTCCACAGCAGAAGTGTTAAGGCCACTCCTCTTGGTAAAGAGGATTGGCCTGCGAAAGTCCTATGCCAGTGCCACATAAAAACACTTGTGCAGTGCCATGTTAAAAACACCCAGCACACAGTCAAATGGTTGGCATAAGGAAGGGCATCTAGCTGTAGAAACCAAGCCAAATCAGACTGGAACCTGGTGCAGCTCTCTAGCTTGCCAACTTTGGTCAAACTGTCCAACCCATGCCAACATGGAAAACAGAAGTTGATGATGACAAAAATAGAAAATGGAAGCTGTACAGACAGGATTGATGATGGAAAAGCAATGCTTAGAATGGTAAAATAACTCTTCTAAAACATATCAGGTGATCAGAGAAGCAACATTGTTATGAATGAACAAAAATTGAAGTGGAGAGTCATAGGGACAGTTCTATGACCTTGTACTTTAAGTAACCTGAAGGTTAATGGCTAGAAAGAAAATGCATTTGTGCTGTTGGAATCAGATTTAAAAGCAAATTGAGAGGAACACTTGATGTTGGACAATAAGTTGTGAGTCAATGGATGACTTTTGAGAGAGGGAGAGAGAGAGGGAGGGAGAGAGAGAGAGAGAGGGCGAGAGAGAGAGGGAGAGAGAGAGAGAGAGAGTGTGTGTGTGTGTGTGTGTGCGTGCATGCGTGTCCTAGGTGATGTAGTTATTTGTGATATAGTTGTGATCAAGCAGAGAAAATGGGTTGCTTTGCAAGTCATTAGGAATATTAGGCCAAGCAGATATATATTACACACACATTATATATATATATATATATATATATGTATATATATATGTATATATATATGTATATATATATATAATATATTTCTATATAATGGGTATGAAAGGACTGATTATTGTAAGATACATGATAATTAAAAATATTTGCAGCAAAATTTTGGGTAGCAGAAAGGATAGATAATCATGCAGGCAATCACTAGAATATATATATATATATAATGGTAAATTATGATAGATGCTAAGATGGAAAAATGAATTTAAGAAATTTGTATAGCAATTTCACAATACATTTTAGGACAAATAAAAAAGACTACATTTGAAAATATGGGTGTGTAATAGAAAAATTAGTTTACCTAAGGCGCACTTTTTCTCTATCTTCTCGCAACTTTTCCTCTCGCATACGGTCAGTGGTATTTAATTTTTCTTCAAGTCTTTTGGTCTTCTTGTCCTTCTGGGCTTGTTCTTGAATCTTTTTTATTTCACGAGTTTCAGCAACCTTTCGCATACGCTCCTCTCGTTTTCTGGAATACAAAGTACATTATGGAGACCAATAAGACTCAGTGTAGCAAGCAATGTTACCAATAAAACACTTGTTTTAAACGCCTCTAAGGATGTGAAAGCTCCAAATACTAAGGAATACTAAGGAAGTAACAAATGTTCTTTACATTTTATTTTGAATACATCCTAACTTCAGAGAAACTGACACAGAACATATCTTTGATAGTTTATCATCTGGCTTTTGAGGGAGACATCAACTGATGTTTTGGGATACTGCTACAACTATATCAATTGCATTATATTCAACTTCAATTCTGCCCACCTTTTCTGTTCATCCAACTTGAGCCGCTGGATTTCTTCTCGCTTCATCATCCTCTCTTTTTCTTTACGCTCCTTGTTTTCTAATTCACGCTTTTTTAGTTCAATTATTTCCTAGAGAAAAGGGATACAATTATAAACAGGTCCAATTCAACAAGGTAAAATACATTAGAACAGTGTTTTTCAAACTGTGGGTCCTGGCCCATCAGTGGGTTGCGAGATAAATAAAATGAGTAACAACAAAAAAGGCACAAAAAAAAAACTGAAGTGGGTGCAAAGTGCAGAATATAAATAAGTTAAGCTTGTATTATATTTAATTTTTTTTCACTAAGTTTATCTGTCTTGTTCGTCAAAAGACCATGATCCGTTCCAGGTAGGCAGAGATATGTTCTCCCGAGTGCTTCTATTAGATATGCTTTTAAATTTTGTATCTGTCTATTTGTCGGTCAGTCTTTTATAAAGGTTTTTGATATATTAAGTTTGAATGGGGATAATATAATCAAAATTTGGAAATTAGGAGGAGTAACCCCACATGGATGATGGGCATTTGTTAGTGTTTACCTTTATTTTTTTCTATATTTAGTCATATTTCATAAAGTTTTGTACTTATCCTTTTTATATTTTATGAGATGCCCCTGTCCTGAAATATCAGTTCCCAATAAAAGGATACGATGTTTCACTATTTTTAGTCTTCTTATCTTTGATACATATATATATTTCAGAACCCCCTCCCCCCAATGATGGGTCGTTATATCATTCGGAAAAAGAAGAACGATGAAGGAACAGGAGCATCAACATTAACAAATACATCTGGAAATGCATCTTCCACGAACGATGTTAAAGATGATGATATTAGCAAGCGAACGTTGACTTCTTTTGAGACAATAAGATGAAAGTAACAAAACTTTATAGTGAAGAATACTTGCAATATGGTTTTATGAACTGAGTAGATTCTAATGGAAACAACAGGCCTCAGTGTTTGATCTGTAATGATGTTCTTGCTAAAGAGAGTTTGAAGTCTTTAAGACTAAAAAGACACTTAGAAAAACAGCACAACAAACTTTCAAATAAACCTCTGGAATATTTTTTCAAAGAAAGAAACAAGATTTACAGTCACCAGTAAAAGTTTTTTGTCACTTTACAACTGTTAATGAGAAAGCCTTATTGTCATCATATCTAATTGCATATCATGTAGCAAAAGAAAGACAACCGCATACATTAGCTGAAAAGGTTATTCTTCCCTGATGTTTGGATATTGTGCATACTATGCTTGATGAAAAAAGTTACCAACAAATTAGCAGTAATACCTGTCAGTGATAATACAATATCATGGTGAATTTGTTCAATTTAGAAGGAGCATTTAGAAGAAATGCTTATTGCAAATTGTGCTACGCTTTTAGTTTATGTCAGATTCGTGTGGCAAAATAATGTGCTGGAAGACTTGCTGCACTGTCTAAATTTGACATTGTATACAACTGGTGCAGATGTATTTGCTGCATTAGAAGAGTGTCTTTTTGGGCAGTATAAATTAAACTTGAAAAACTGCAAAAGGATTACATGTGATAGTGCAGCAAATATGACTGGAAAAAATAGTTGTGTTATTAAAAGATTTTTAGATGCAGCCGATAACAATGCAATTTGGAATCACTGTTTTATACACCAACAAGCTCTGATATCAAAGAAACTTAAAGATAATCTTAAGGACGTACTGAAAAGTGCAGTTAAGATTGTAGATTTCATCAAAGGGAGCTCACTAAAGAGTAGAATATTTGAAATATTCTGTTCAGAGATTGGATCCCAATACACCCACTTACTGTATCACACAAAGGTTTGTTGATTGTCATGAGGCAAAGTACTTAGCAGGGTGTATGAACTTAGAACTGAGCTTCACATGATTTTGGTAAAAAGAAATAATCCCTCGGTACAACTTTTTGAGAATGACGTTTGGGTTACTAAACTGGCTTACTTAACTGATATTTTTGGCATTCTTAATGATTTAATCATGAAACTTCAAAGAAAAAGTGGCAATATATTTCAACATATTGAAGGGTTTCAGAAAATGTTGAGTCTATGGCAAAGAAGACGTAAAAGTGATCATCCCACCTATTATATGTTCCCAACATTGTTACAATACACTGCTGAGAACATTGTCAATGATGACATATTAAGAGGATTAAAACTAGAGATTTTGTCACATCTTACTTTCCTATTTCAAAGCTTTGATAAATATTTCCCTGAAGAGATATTTGAACCAGTGAAGAAAAGCCTTTAGATAAAAAATCCATTTGCTTTCCAAAGTTCTGAATCAATAATTGAGTTAAACTTGTTACCTGAAGAGGAAGACCTGTTGAGGCAAGTGAAATGGAAATCGAACTAAATTCGACGACTGGCACCCATGCCAATGTCGTCTCCTTCATTGGACACGAAACTCAGCTTGCGAAGACCTGTTGGGGCAAGTGAAAGCGAAATTGTGATGGCACTTGTGCCCGTGGCATGTGTAAGGACTTTCGAGCGAGATTGTTGCTAGTGCCCCTGGACTGGCTCTTGTGCGGGTGGCACATAAAATACAACATTTTGAGCGTGGCCATTGCCAGTACCACCTGACTGGCCTTCGTGCCGGTGGCACGTAAAAGCACCCACTACACTCTCAGAGTGGTAGGCGTTAGGAAGGGCATCCAGCTGTAGAAACTCTGCCAAATCAGACTGGAGCCTGGTGTAGCCATCTGGTTTCACCAGTCCTCAGTCAAATCGTCCAACCCATGCTAGCATGGAAAGTGGACGTTAAACGACGATGATGATGAAGATGAATTGCTGCATCTTAGTTGTTCCTTCACACTTAAGAATGGTTTTGAGAAATTAAATTTGTGCTCATTTTGGAATTTCCACTACTGAGTAAAAAGGCTATTCTATTATCATTGCTTTTGCAACTACTTGTGTGAACTGGGATTTTCAACATTAACTCAAAGACAAAGGACAGAAACAGGCTCAACACTGCACCTGATATGTGTGTAGCATTGTCTTCCTGTTTCCAACTGGAATCAGGTACTTATGAACAAACAAGCACATCAATCTCATTAAATGACATTTTTTTTTCAAATATTATTTATCTTTGTGTCGGAATTTCCCTTAAATTTATTTTTCTAAAAATATTTTTACATTCCTACAAATAGATACATACAATTCTGATCTGTGCAGAATATAAAAAAATATACATATAAACTGTCGATGCTAAATAAATGAACCTGGTGAATAGAATTTGTCTTTGATTTATTACACATGGGTATAATGGGTTGCAATGTGGTTCTTGCTGTGAATTGCAGTAAAAAAAGTTTGAAAAATGCTACATTAGTACTTTGAAATTTTAAAATTTGCTGTATTTATGAATTTATTAAAAAATTATTTTGCTGTTCATAAAAAACAAAAGAAAAAGTTTGGCTAATGCTGATGGTTTCCATCCTTCTTGCAGTTATTCAATCCTTAGGCAAGATTATCCTCCAGAAAAAAATTATCAACTTATTCTGTGATATTTATCAGAGTTTGAATTTATTTAGCTGACAAAAAAATAAAATTATCAATATTTTGGTGAAACAAGTTAAATGTGCTTTCACAGCCTGACTAGTTGTATCCTACATCCCTAAATCATGAAAGCTATGGTTTCTCAGCTGTAGTAAAGTTAACCAAGTAAACGTAAATGTATAACCTGCATTAGAGGGTCGTAATTAAAAAAAAAAAAGATCTAGAATAGAAGAGGACTAATGTGCATGGCACAATAAACTGTACCCAGCCTATACTGTGAAGTGGTTGGTGATATGATGGGCATCCAACCATAACAACTAAAGAATAACAAAGTGTGGAAATTTTGTCTGTTGATATGTGTAACAAAAGGATGTGAAACAGGTAGAATTTGCCCATCCAATGCAAGAAAAACAAAACAAAAACATGTAAAATGATGACAGACAGATGTCAGTGAATATAGTTTCATGCTACAGAAATCTTCAGCTCATTCCAGTGACAATAAATAAATAGAGATATAAAAGTAGTGAGGTTATATGCTAGCCACTGACTACATGAAATCCAAACCTTGTTCTAGTCAATGATGTGCTGCATAGCAAGACACACAATACAGCAACAAAGAAACCAATTATTAACTGTATTGTTCACTGAAAGTTCTGTAGCAACTTCATCCACGAGGATTTCTGGAATCAGTAACATCACAAAATGTGATAATAAATTCAGTGGAATGGAAGTTGTTACCTCCAATGACATTTAATATGGTTTTAAAATATGATGCTTCTAAAGAATTGCATTTATAAAGTTTTGGAGCTTCTATACCATTTCAATTGAAATTCTATCCCATTTCAATAGTTCTGATTTCTGGATATGTACAGGGTACTATGTTTGTATACAGGAGAAAGACAAGGACCAAACTGATCAAAAAAATGCGTAAATGTAAATAATGAAAATGTGTTTGTCTCTAAGATCAATAGTCTAAAAAATTAAGTGTTTAGTTTGAAGCTTCACTTTTCAGTGTGTGTATATAGACATATATTTTATATGTGTGTGTGTGTGTGCTGAGAGAGAGAGAGAAGCAGCAAAATTACCTGTGAAGTTACGGCTTTAATTGGAGTTGCAGTTTTCTTAAGAAAAGATTTGAAGTTACCAAAATTTGATAACATTCTAAGTCGAGAGTGAGTATTATTCTTCTGAGCAGAACCTGTCAATGTGCCATTTTGTACAAACTGAAACGAAAATTTGATATTAAATTTATTTGCATCCAGAAAAACTGATGGTAAGTAATCATAAATATATATCAAATATAACATCTAAGAAAGAGTGATATATAAAATAGAAACTGAAGAGAGTAAACACTATTTACAAATCAACCTTTCACCCAATCTTGTTTTTTTGTTGTGCTGTTTGAAAGGTTAACCAGCCAGCTACTGGTGTCTTAAATACATAATTTACATTTGGTTCTGAGTCAAACCTATGTTATTTCAGGTTACTTCTATGAGACCTACTTTTCTTTGTCGTTGACTTCAATATCAGTAAATAATTTGATTGCTTAGTACATGAATCTTGTGTCAAATTAGTCTACTGAAGGGCTGCTCCACCTATTTTCCATAGTGTAATCTGACAGGAAATCAATGATCCATCATGTTCACGGATCACTCTCTGATCAACCCCAGGGTTCAATTTTGTCCTTGAATTCTTACATCCAAAACCTCAACCTATTTTAGCAATATGTCAATTGCTGTACACAAGAAAACATTATTTTATCCTCCACCATTAATAGCATACAATTAGAACCACTGTGATATTTCAAATGCCAAGAATATCTCCTGAAGAATGTACATACTCAACATAGTAAAGACTGTACGGTTCTATATTTTTGAAATGAGAAATTCTGTACATTATTTACATTGGACAGATATGTGTCCTCATCTTGCTTGTTGTTATCACAAAGCTTTGGCTGATTTACTCTCCAGCCTTCATCAGGTGTCCTATGGAATTTTGAACCCAACACTGGGTTCTCATTCCTAAAGTATTTTTGTGCTGATATTATTATTATTATTAATATTTATTCAAGGCACTGCCTGGAATTGAACTTGCAATCTTGGGGTTAGTAGCCCGTGCTCTTAACCATTACACTATATGCCCATGGGCAATTATAGAGTGAATATTTGGGCTTATAAACCTAATATCTTTGTATCCTTAATACCAGTTCCCATTTGCTATTCCCATATCTGCACTAGGTCTGCTTAGGAGGTTATTGTGTCCTAGCATATGGGCTGCCTCTTTTAGTTTTCGTATTTTCCAGTGGTGTTCTCTATTATTTTAACTTCATCCTACATGGAACTGGTATTAAAGAAGAATACAAAAATATTAGGTTTATAAGCCCAAATATGTGCCTTGAATAAATAACAACAACATCAGCAAAAAGTACCTTAGGAATGAGAACCCAGGGTTGGGTTCAAAATTCCACCAGGACACCTGACGGAGGCTGGAGAGTAAATCAGATGAAACGTGGTAACAACAAACAAGAGGACAAACATCCGTCTAACGTAAATAATGTATAGTAAAAATTGCATCTCAAAAACTGGAAACTGGTGCTCTTATTGAAAGTCAGAAAATACTTCATTTTCCAACAACTACTAAGTGATGTATGCATGTACACACACACACAGCCAAACAAAGTCAATTGAGTGATTGACATGAAGTTACTCACAAACGCCCCAACTTCTGGTCCATAAAAGTGCTGCCTCTGCTTTATTTTTTCCACCACTACTACAATGGCCTCTGTTCTTTGGAACTGGCTGGTGTTGTGCCATCTCCACACAGGCATCCCTAACATTCATTTTTCCCCTGTATTTATTCCCTATTCCAGCCCTATATCCAGTCTTTCCACCACAGAATGTTGTCTCCCTGGAATTCTCTCTCTGTAGTTGTCGGTTTGTACCATTTCAAATGGAACATTAATAACACCAAATCTCACCAGTCTCAAAAACTAAAAAAGGCCATGAGTACAGCACCTAAAACAGATGTCAAAATTACTCTGAGATTTGACCAAAAAGTATTGGCACTATTGCTATAGTAATGGAGCTAAATTATGCAGAATGAAGCTGTATTGACCTTGAACTTGGTTGTACATATACACTAAGTAATAATGTTCTCACTCTCATTATTTATAGTAGTGTTTGGAAGTTAAATGTGCAGAGTATGGTTGTCTCAAAAAGAAGATTGAGTTTCAGTTGAGCAGAATCTCCTTGATTGTGCAAGGAAAATGAAATCTTTGTGAAAACAGTCATAACAGGTGATGAATCTTGGGTCCATGGCTATTATCGTAAATTTCAAGGCATTGAGGAAATCCAAGAGAATGTGATGAGGTTGCTGCCTGTTATCCCAATAATACTTCCGTCAATAGAAACAATACTTCAGAAGTATTTCTGGGGAGATTAAATGCCAAACTGATGTGTGTTGTAGTTTTCTTTTGATAGCACAAGTCCTGATACCTTTTGATCAGACCTCGTATTACTAAACATTGCTTTACTTTTGTAGATAATTTTAACAAACTTGGCACTTAAAAAAATGTTTGGAAAACAACATTTTCCTTTTTTTTCCTATTAAAGTGTATTCTAAATGACAACAGATAATACCATAATTAAATGATCAACATATGAAAGACAAAAGACAATGGTATTCAAAATAAAAACTTTAGAGATTGCCATATAAGTAAATCAACTAAACAAGTTGCCACTCTATGGCAATAGCATGGACTATATCTTACCTTGCTTAAGCTGTAATTATTTCGATTAAAGCTCCTATTGGCCAAGGAATAACTGGAGTTCAAACTAGACATGGGAATTTTAAAAAAAGAAACAAATCATTTGTAAATTTAGAGAATTAACTTTTTTCAACTAATGTAGTAGCTTTAATGTCTAATGTTGTAAGCTGGCATGCAGAAAATAGAGACTGCAGCAAGCCACAGAGTCATTTGCCTTGAGCAAAGTAGTCTAATATACAAAAAGATAAGCTAGTCACCTTTAATCATAAATCTGCTTGATCAGGGCAGAACTGAAGCCGAGTAACAACACATTATTGATATAAAGTAGATAAATTTGGATCATAGTAAATTTGAATATCACATGTTTAACTGAAAAACAGGTGTTCTGAATAATAATAGCTTCTTCTGAAGAAAAAAAGTTCCATCTCTTCTAAACAGATGTTAGGCAGGTATAAAGTATGATATACAATAACATTCATAATTTGGTTTAATCCTTTCTTTACTATATGTGTTTAAATTCACAATTTTTTTTGTCTCATAACTACTTGAATTGTAGGCAGGTACAGGTAAATTTTGAAATATAAATATTTCTTAAACAAATAAAATAAGCTATTAACCTCATATTATATAGCTTATACAACTATTATACAATATATTATATAGCTTATACAACTTATATGATAAAATGTCATCATTTGTTCACCCTGTGAAACATACAACTATTATATGATAAAATTTCATTTTGTTCACCCTGTTACTTTTCCTTTGTTTACATTTTCCATAGTGATTAGTTCCTGACATTATTCTAAGGAACATATGAATTTGAGTAAACAAAAGGAGTGATCAGTGAGGAAATTTGATTAGGTACTGTTTCTTCTGATAATTTGAAAGAGAAATTTGGAGAAAAATATTCACTCCATGATTATCTTTCTGAAAAGCACTGCTTTCTACACTGATGTCTTGACAATTGCTTATGTATTTCTAAATTGATACATCTAGTTCTAAGTGTACCACATGCTATACTTGATGCATATTTTATTTACTGCTGCATCCCAAAACATTTAAATTTTGAGTTACTATTACTAAATCTGAAGCTTATAAGATTTAAAATGTTATCAAGGAAAGAAAAGAAAAAAAAGACGGAGCATAGCAATTGTTTATTGAATGAATTTGTGTTATTACTAAATCAGTATTGAGTTTTACATCAATATTTTGATTTATATATGAATAGGTAAATTAATAACATGTAGCTTAGTACTTGGGGCATTTGGCTCACGATTGTAAGGTTGTGAGTTTGACCCCTGGTGGTGTGTTGTGTCATTCAACAAGACGTTTTTATTTCACTGCTTTAGTTCAGTCAGCTGGCAAAAATGAGTAGTACCTGTATTTCAAAGGGCAAGTCTTGCCACATTCTGTCATGCTGAATCTCCTTGAAAACTACATTAAGGATATGCGTGAATGTGGAGTGCTTAGCCACTTGCATGTTAATTCCATAAGCAGGGTCTTCCATTAATTCCATGAACAAGCAGTTCCATTGATAGGATCAACTGGAACGCTTGTAAACTAGTAGTACAGTAAAGGAAGGGTTAACACTACTGATATTAGTATTAATAAAGACTGAGCAAACTGCAGAAGGAAAATATGACTACAAACAACAGTAGTACATGATCTTTGTGCATGGAAATCTATAAATGGAAAACAGTGCACATCCAAATGAAGAACAAAAGTTAGTTCTGCAACAATAAACATTTCATCAACTGTTAATACCTATAGTTCACTATGGTTAAAAACTAAATTATAGACAGAAAATAATGCAGAAATTAGAAAATACTTACAGGAAACTGTGAAGTTCTGTTTAAAAACAATAATAAACAACATTAAAATGCAAATAAAATAATCTTATCAACAGATTACTGAGAAATTTTTTAAAAAATTATCTACATTGGCTTTAAAACGATTACTTATGAGTGCTGGATCAAAAGTGGGCATAAGTTTTTTTTATCAAATGACATACTGTTTGAATTGTACATGTTGGTAGGGTAACTCTTCCCCTAAATGAAGGGCATAGTTTCCATCACAAGCAATGCAACAACCCTTTGTTTTTAGATCATAAAGATACAGATGTGTTACATACCCCGTCACCAGATTTGTGAAGGTTAAAAAAAAGTCTTTGTTAGTTTAACAACATAATAACAGAAATGAATATTTTTCTAAGCTACTCCAATCAATTATACTATAGCACAGTAATTACTGGAAACATCACACTGTACAAGACATATATTCCCAACAAAATAGGGATTTCAGTAGGAAGGACAAATGCTGACAGCCATCACTTCCTCTCCCCTACCTTTCATCCAACTCATATTCACCATGGACCACCACTCCATCCTTGTTCATTATTTACAAACTTCACTCCCCACCCCAATTCCACCTCTCACTCTTTACACACCTCTACCCACCCACTCTTTCTGGTCTGTTCCCTCTTCTATTCGTCTTCTTTTACTTTGAGAGTACACACTCACACATACAGACACACAACATCACAACTATCTTTATCTCTCCAGCTTCACACTGATTACTCCTACCCACTATTGTATATTATGAGGTAGCCGTGTATGTCCTCTGTAGCAAGAAACCTATTCTTGTCCCTTCTTTCATACTTTAACTCCCAATACCTAATATAAAGCTACCCACCCTCTCTCTCTCCTAAAAAACTAAAGAACTTAAGTCAAGGAAGCTCTTCGGTCTTTCGAGTTACATGGTGACCTCATTAGTGTTGGTGCCATCAAAAAGAAGAAAAATAAAAAAGCATTCAGTACATTTTGTGAAGTGGATGACATCCAGCAGCCTGTTGACTTGTTGGATCTTGCTGAAATATGCAACACAAGCCAACATGAAAGATAGCTGTTAAATGATAACCCACAGATGGATACTTCAGGAGAAACAAAAGCTTGTTTACCATACTAATACATGAAGTAAATATTTGTCATTTTATACATGCATTTTGTACCTATACATTACATGTTTGTAGTACTGCTTTATGAATGTAGTATGCCAAAATAATGAAAAAGTGTAGCATATTATAAAGATCATATGATTTTGCACAATTAGCTTCAACCACAGAATACTAAAATTTAGGACTCACTGATATTCATTTTAAAAATAGCTAAATGTTTGTTTAGAGAAATTTTAGCTGCTACACTGAATAGTTTAAGTAAACATGAAAATGTTATTTAGCTGACTTTTGGAATATGAAATAAAAGCATATGAAACTTACCGTTATGTTTAGGAGTAGATAAATTTGATGGGGTAGTGTATTCATTAATTAAGGATTTGATTTTGGACTATAAAATAAAATTAAAAAGAGTCAAGTAATGGATGAATGCAAACAGTTTAGCAAGTTCAATGCAAATATTTGATATAATGCTTCACTTCCTTTTACTAAAATTTAAATTAAAATTTTTAAAATGACTTCTCTAAAAAGCATGCTCAGCTTCATGAATTTAGTAATCCAAGTAATAAAAATATAACTAGCTAAATATTCGAACTATAGTATTGTTGGCAAAACAAAATTCACCTAATGTTACCAAATCAAAATTTGATAAAATAGAAAGTTATATTTTTATAACACAAATTAACAATGCTATATGAAAGCAATAGTTTTTTCACCAATTTTCTCTAATTGCCTCCACCCCACCATCTTCTATATCATTTTGTTGAAACTAAACTTCACAGAAATAAAACTTACTTCACTTTCATCTTCAGAGTCCTCACAATCAGCATCTTCCTCAACTTCTTGAGATGAAACATTTTTCTTGCTGGACTCTTTCATTTCCTCTGCACAATATCGTTTTGTGTCAGTTGTAAAAGCATTTTCTACTTCTTCACTTGTCCGTTTGCGTGCGCGACTTCTGAAAATATAGTTGTTGTTGTTTATGCATTTCACATGTCAGAAAGTAACAACTGAGTAAATATTTTCTAATCTATTTAAACCTCATAACAAAATAATTGAGTAAGCACTTATGTAAAAAGCTTGAGATCTGTCTCAACATATTTATCAGAGTAATAGGTTTTCATTAAATTTATAAATCCTGTACAAACAATTTCCAATCTGACTTATAGCTCTGAATTCTTTGCACTTAACATCTAAAATATAACCACACAGCTTTAGAGTATACAAAAACAAAAGGCGTCTTTTTTCAAGATCAATATAGTTGATGCCCAGCCTGAACATCTGTAGGAAACGGTCAGTTCTGAGTGCCTGCAACTCTCCAAAAATTTTTCAAAAACCACGTGATGTTAAATCAGTGATACTAGGCCTTCAACTTTATAAAAACTAAGCAAACAAAATGGAGTTATCAGTCTCTGCAATGGAGAGAAAAAACTCAATTTAATAGCCTATAGTCTCATGACTTAAAAGCTTTAATGAGAAGCTCAAACACTAACTTCATTATAAATCATTAATAAACAGGAGTGTTGTGTGTGTGTGTGTGTGATCAGCAGTGAAAACGAATCAGGGGAAAAGTTGATGTGTTTAAATATATGTCTATGTATGTTTGTTTCTCTTTCTCTTTCTTACTCTGTGTGTGTGTATGGTTGTATAGTTAAGAAGCTTACTTCCCAACCATAAAGCCACTTCCCTCTGTACTTTACTCCACTTTGTTGGAGAGAATCTTAGTCCTAGAGGCTGCACAGTAACCTCACTAGTATGTCATAAAAAACACACCAAGTACCTGTAAAGTGGTTGGTGTTAGGAAGGGCATCTAGCCATGGAAACCGCTAGCAGAAAGACTGCCCTCCGGGCAGTTTTCTGCTAGCCACTTGATATTTTCACATTTGATACCCAATTCTAATAAATGATATTTTACAACCAATTACTTCTTTGTATAATAGTGCTCACTTATATTGCTTTCATTATTTTTTCAGTCATAATCTCTTTTTTTTTACAAACATCAAAGTAGTCCAACTATGGAGAAGGAAGCAGTTTGTCAACTTTTACCATCCCCTCAAAGCAACATATAGATTTCAATTCAGCAGCCCATCTGTAAGCTTTGTAGTATGAACAAACATTGTCAAAGAGACTCCTTGCATCATGTGGCTGTATAATAGACAGGACAGCCTGCTTTTGAAAATCATCGAAACTGGCTTTCATTGTTAATCCTTTAACAGAATTCTTCCTAATTTGAACTGACTCAGGATCTTATTTTGAAGTAGAATATTCTCCTCTTGAGATACCCTAACCAGTTGGTCATGTGTAGCAGAAACAGAATCATCTCTACATCTATGTACATATTCAGACATTTGTTCAGTTGCTTTGCCCTGGTTTTATCCGATTCAGTTGCCTGTCTTTCTCTGCCGTTGTGCCTTTGCTGCTAAATGTTCTTGTCCAGTTGTATATTTTTTGGACACCCTATGATGAATTGCAAAATTCTGTGATATTTGTGTAATAATGAAATCAAACCTGGAGTGTATGCTTATATCAGAGAGACTGTATGTGTGAGAGAGAAAAAGAGAGAGGAAGAGGAGGAGATGACATTGTAAACAATGAATGAAATAAACATGAAATGAAAAATTCAATATAAATAAAAGCTCATTAAAAACTATCTTGTACCAAATATATAAATTTGTGAACTTGAAATATTCATTATCATCATCGTTTAACACCCGCTTTCCATGCTAGCATGGGTTGGACAGACTGGGGGCTGGCAAGCCAGAAGGCTGTACCAGGCTCCAATCCGATCTGGCAAAGTTTCTACAGCTGGACACCCTTCCTAACGCCAACCACTCCGAGAGTGTAGCGGGTGCTTTTTATGTGCCGGTGATACGAGGGCCAGTCAAGCGGCACTGGCAATGACCACACTCGAATGGTGCTTTTTACGTGCCACTGGCATGGGTGCCAATCAGGCAGTACTGTCATCAGTCACGACAATGATTTCACTTGCCTCAACAGATCTTCGCAAGTGCAGTTTATTAAGGGTACTCTTAAATGAGCTGGTTATGCTACACTGGCATAGGCCAGTTATGGTCTCACTTGGCTTGCCGGGTCTTCTGAAGCACAGCATATCTCCAAAGGTCTCGGTCACTTGTCATTGCCTTGGTGAGGCCCAATGTTCGAAAGTCGTGCTTCACCACCTCATCCCAGGTTCCCTCTACAGCTAGGGTGTAACACTTTTTCACACAGCTGTCCTCATCCATACACAACACATGACCATACCAGTGCAGTCGTCTCTCTTGCACACCACATCTAATGTTTCTTAAGTCCAACTTTTCTCTCAGGGAGCTTACAGTGTCGTGTATTCACACTGACATTACACATACCACACTTGCTTAGTAAATATTTCTTTCAGTAATTTATCATAGTTGTAATAGATCTCTAATTTAAACAAACTTCAAAGTAATCCAACTACGTTTAGTGTGCTAGAAATAGCAGTAATCACATAGTTATTATTGTAAGGCTTATAGCATTCTAAACAGCTGTACCAATAAAATCGCTTAATTTCTTTTTAAAAATCATACTAGTATATTAAAGTTTTCATTTTATCAAAACTATTTATTTAACAAACTCCAGAAACTGCAGAAGCCTCAAAGTTATACAGTTCAATTTCTTGAGAAAAAAAAAAAATTTATAGTCAGCTATGACCTGTACCATAAACTCTTGCTGTTTATACAGGCCAATGTTAACTTCATACAACATGCACAAATAACTAGTCAAACCATGCTGAGTCATATTATAACCATCAATGAAACGAGTGAGCAAATTAAATCAGAAATTTAATTAATGTTAACATTAAACTGAAGAACATTTTTTTGTACTCTGAACAATATACAACCCTAAGTAGTAGATTGCACTTACCTTGTACATGGCCTAGAAACATCAGAAGTCTGATTATCGTCATTAAGTGCAGCAGCAGTGGCTTTAGCTTGCCGTTGCATCTGCCTGGTTCTGGTGCGGGGCCTTTCAGGACTTGAAGCCTGTGGAACTTCCACTGAAGATGAGGATTGTTCAGCTGGAGTTGATACTTCAGAGTTACTGCTAGAGCTTTTAGTATCACTCGGTAATCCAGAATCAGAGTTTGCCTTTTCAGTATTTTTAATTGGAACAGTATCCTGACTATTTTGAGATTGATCGATCTTTGGGATGACTTCAGAATTTTGAGATTCATCAGTCTTGGCAATATCCCGACAATTTTGAGATTCATCAGTCTTTGGAATATCTTCACCATTTTTAGATTTATCAGTCTTTGAAGTATCCTCACAAATTTGTGCATCATCAATGTTTGGGATATCTGATGAGGGATTTTCCCTTTCTATTACATAGCTGCTATTGTCAACCCTGTGTTCACTATTCAATGGAGAAACTTGCTTTTCACACTCAACCTTTGAAGCCACGCTATTGTTTGGAGATACTTCAGTTGCATTGGTGATAGGATTGTTCTCAGTTTTTGAGTCCTAGACAGATAAATTTAAGGTTAAATTTAAACAAAAACATAAAATTAAATATGAGTAAGAGCTCAACAATCAATCATTTACTAAGTGGTTCAATTCATGTTATCAATAATCATTATAGTGTGCCTTCTAAGCAAAACACATAGCTCATTTTCCCTAGTTTGCTTGACTGACAAACTGGTTAAAATTAGGAAGAGAATCATGTCATTAGAACATTTGTTGCAACAACACCCAACAAGGGAATTGTTATTTGGTTGCTCAATATCTTAAACTAGAAGCAAATCACACCCTAACACCTTCAAAAATTGGAGAGATTGGATAATATAGTCCTGTGTAACAGAAAGATGTAGAAAAAAAATATGGAAGTGGGATGTTTTTTAGCATCAAACATCGGTTTTTCTCCAGTTTCACTTTAATCAAATTTGTCTAAGCACAAGCAGATTTTATACATCCAATGACTGTTCCTTTTCTCCCTTATATTTTTAAAAAGAAATATTTACTGGTTATGTGACTCAATCGTATAGAGAAACAATATCATCATACCTAGTTTTACAAATACTAATGATTTCTAACATAAATACAAAATTAAAAATTTTGGGAAAAAGTGCAGCTGATTAAATTAAACCCAGCATTAGATCAGTAGTTCTCTGCTACTGATGTTGTGGTAGTGAACACCATTACCTGCCTCTTGACTGCCTAGGTGCAATGGTTTGAAGTTGCCAATCAAAACAATACTACAAAAATGTAACATACTGAAGAATGGAAGTTAGCACAAACACTGTAATTGTCTTGCAGTAATTATCCAAAGGTCAACTAAAGACCCGAGAGTGAAATTAGGAGGATGGAAACTGCGGAAGCCTATCAAATGGATTGCACCTGTAATTTAAAGGTCTAGCCTTGTCACACTAATCCCAACTTAGAAATATGTTAAGAGTACAGATATTTGTGGAATGTTCACTTAGCTGTTACTTCAATGAGCAGATAGTTCAATTGACTAAACAACTGAAAGTTATTAGTGAAACCAACACAAATCTATTATTTTATTTATGCATATCTCTATATTTAGAGGTCAACTAATGACAAGATTACTTTCCATTCCTTTCATATACAGTAATGGCCATAATATAAGGGTCAGTAAGAACAAGTGTATTGAAATATTTATTATAAAAGATTAACAAAACGTTGAGACTAGATATTTTACCCATATTTAGATATATGTAATATCTATCTTTTGTGAAAATTTCAAGTGAATGGAATAAATATTTCGTAAGTTATGAGGAAATAAACAAATAATCTTCCAAACTGCAACAGCCAAAAGTTAAGGGTCACTTACAAAAACACTGAAAAATGGAACAAGAACAAAAAAGAACCCTTACTATTTATATTTTGTGAACATCCCTTTACTATCAATGACTTCCTGACATCCGTTACCACAGGACTGAATTAATTTTCTTGTAAAATGGAGTAATAGTGTTCCATTCGTTTTTCAATAATTCCTAGAGTTCATCTTGGTTCTTTGGATTTCTCCTTTGCACACCATCTCCAATAATCTTCCAAACGTTTTCTATAGGGTTGAGATTGGGACTTTGAGGTGGCCAGTCCATGAGATCAACCCGTTTGTCACTCAAAAAATCTGACTCTTCACAGTGTGACAGGGAGTGTTGTCCTGCACGAAGATAAGAGGTTGAACTGATGAGGATCAGAGATGTAGAAGGGCATGTTGTCTCAGAATCTGCCTGTAGATTTCAACACTGACAGTCCCTTGTAGGACAAGGACCAGCTGCAAAGATCACTCCCCATACCATTACACTGTCTTCTTTTGCCACTTCTTCATTGGACATACATCCCACCATTGGAACCAATCACATTAAACTTCAATTCATCGCTAAAATGAACCTGCGACCGTTGTTCTTCTGTGCAAACGACATGTTCATGAGTGAAACGAAGATGGGCTCTTTGATTCTTCTTGAAGATCAGAGGTTTCTTTGCCGGTGCCCGAGCAAGCAACCCAGAACCTCATAACCTCTGAGAAACTATTTTGCGCAATATGTTGACATTGGAAGTGGAGCTAAACTCGTGGGATATCTCAACACTCTTAAACCTATCCTTCAGTGACATTCTAACCATCATACGATCCTGTCTTGGTAAGTTTTTACGAGGTCTACCAGTTTGGGGTTTAGCATCTGTCGATCCTTTTGACTTAAAACAAGCTACAATTCGTTGCACAACACTTCTAGACCTTCCTACAGTGGTTGCTATCACAGAATTTGACTTGACCTCTCGGTAAAAGTACACAATCCTTTGTTTTTCATCACAGGACACCAGTTGTCTCTCACAAGCCACCATGTTGACAGTTGAATGTTCTAATAATGGAAGATCATAAGAAGTAACTGTTAGTCCATTAACAGTCTTCTAAACAACAAATACCTCGGTTAGTAGTTAATTTTTCTAAGTGACCCTTAACTTTTGGCCAGTGCAATTTGGAAGATTGCTTGTTTATTTCCTCATAACTTATGAAATATTTATTCCATTCACTTGAAATTTTCATGAAAGATAGATATTAGATATATCAGGATATATGTAAAATATCTAGTCTCAACACGCTGTTAATCTTCTATAATAACTATTTCAATACACTTGTTCTTACTGACCCCACTACTGTAATTTAAATAATGCACAAGAGAAGTTGGCCTTATGGCCAGTCAAAAGAAATCTATTTTGTATCATGGTTAAAATATAAGAGGAACTTAGCGTAACATGAGCATGATATCATTGTTATAGTGCCATGTGTTTGTGTGATTGTACATGACTAGGTCTATATGTGGCTGATGTAATTATTTAATGTTTTAGTTGAATAAAACTGCTGAATGTAAAAGGAAGCATGTGACCATGACCATTTAGATAAACAGACTGGTGATACAACAATGGCATTTAACACTGGTAAATAACAAACCCTCACACAAAGAAATAGCAAGAAGCTTGGCTACAATGTTTTGCTACAACAGAAAGGAGAAAGAATATTCTAGACATTAATGATTAAAAAAACAAAAAAAAACAAACCCAAACCTTGTATTTTTAAACAATGAACTTTAGCATAAATTTGTCACCAAAAGAAATTAACAACTGCTTTCAGTAGATTCACAACATTAAAATTTAACCAAATCTATTCAAGGTTATTTTCAAAAATCACTTGAGTCAACTTTTTTTTATTTGAACTAAACTACAAAGTTGAAATGATATGATTTAAATGAAACTCACAGATGAACTTTGTGTAAAAGCATTAAAATATCTAGTCAGGTGATCTGAAACTTAATGCATTATGCACGGATTTCATTCAACAGTTTGAAATAATTTCTAAATTTCAGATGAACGAAACTCAAAAACAGTAAGAATGATCTTGATAACATCATGTCACATGGTAAGAAAAAAAAAAACAAGTATAAATTCGATTAAAATGTTGCTAATTGTGGATATAATCAAGCATTTGGTAAAACTTCTATTAAATGTGTGTGTGTGAACTAGTATCCTTTTAAGGCAGTATATAAATCTTAAAGAAAAAGAGTAAAGACCTCCTTCGGTCATATACGACCATAGGGCTGCACCTAGAAAGTTTCCTTCTGAGGCACAAGTCCCAGCAAGGTTATTTATGGAAGACCAGCAGTCACCCATGCAAACCAGCCTTTCCTCTCCACACCACCAATGTTATCCAAGAGAAAGGCTAAGGCTGATAAAGCTAAGCACCAATGATGTCACAATTCATCTCTACAGCTGAGTGAACTGGAGCAATGTGAAATAAAGTGTCTTGCACAAAAAATCGTTTATGTATTTATAAAATTGCTCCAGAAACTCTACAATGAGCTTTGTTATATTTCGGTTGGAATACTCAGCCTTTGTTTCAAATTTTAAAAGAATGAAGAATTTAGTAAAATAACAGTCATTATTAAGCTGGTGTTTGGAACAAAATAACATGAAATTTTGATGGCAAGTTTTAATAAGTTTATATCATAAAAACAAGAGTGGTCTCAGGTGGATTGATATCAAAAGAATTAACATGACACTCAATATTGTCAACCTTAATTTGAAAATTGACTCTGGCAGTCAAATAACTATAATATCTTAGAATTTCTGGATAAGAATCTGTGATTTCAAATTAAAAATTTTTTATGGATAACACATTGAAATAATTTGACACAATGGAAGCTGATGAAAAATAACTAGCAGTACTTGTTGAAATTCCAAGGTTATTTTGAAAATTCTAAGATAGAATTGTATATTCTTTTGAGGCATTTGATTGAGATGATGTAAAAGTTCACATAAGTCGTATTGAATGGTAAAAACTCAAGAAACATGTCTGAAAGCTATAGTTTTATGTTTTGAGCTTCACAATGATTACATAATACATTAATAATTTCACCAATGTTGTAACATTCAACTATGAATTTCCAGTTTTCTTGATACATGCATTAATTTTTATTTTCCTTTCTGTCTTAAACTTTCTCTCATCTGTGCTAAACACTCATTGTATTCTCTTTCATTCATATATTCTCCTCTTCTAAGCTGCTGCTTCTGTGCTTGTTCTTGTAATCTGACCCTCTTTCCTCTCTATGTCATATGCTAAACTTTCCCATTCTTTCTCTTGTTAGCTTATGCCAGCTATCATTTGACATTCTTTAAACAAATATGTTTCAATCTGGCAGATAATTAATTGCACTAAAGTACATGTTTTAAGTGACGAGTAATATAAAAATTAAATAAAAACAAAAAACCCAGCACTTTTCATGGTCCAGCAACCATCACCATTAACCAAATCCTTAGTGACACCACCACCACACTTTACGTTTCATCATCGTCTCCATCAAGCATTCTAACTTCACCCTCTCCACCTCTGTCTTCTACACGCCCACTCTTAACTCAACTTCTTGAACCCCATTCACACCATGTGCTCTTTCCATTAACTCCCAGTTAAAAAGAAATGATTAAATTGAAATACATACATTTGAGTCAGTCAAAGACTTCTGAGGAGAGAGTGATTTTTTGGCAGGTGAAACAGCATCAATATTTGAGGTTAACACTTGGCCATTTTTGGGAGATGTTAAATTAGAACAATTTCTTTTGGATTTTCCTCGTGCAGGTTGTTTTCTTGCCTTTGAGATTTGCACAGTTCTTTGTCTAGTAGAGCGTGTTGAATAGCTACTGTTAGTATTACCATCTGATTCTTCTTCAGGTGGGATATTCTCATCATTGCAAGATGAAGTATCAGTTTCAGAAAACTGAAGAGTCTTCCCAACACAAATGCTATAAAAGAGAAAGAAAACATGAAATATTTCATTCATTCAACCACCACAACAATAACAACAAATGCTTGAAAATTTTCATCTTATTATATTACATTTTCTAACAGAAAATAAACTCAAAGTTTATTATAAAATTCGTATTACTTAACATTTCCATCCTTTAATTGATATACAAAATATTAAAATTGACATTTTTTATAATTACTAAAGTTAAATGTTAATTTTCAACAGTTCATTTCCAATTCATTTCTACATAACAATGGCATAGCTCACCTGGATCTGCTTATAAATGAAGGAAGCTCACTCTGTTTTCTCTGGGCACGGCACTGTTTAGCTGATGGTGTTTTGGGCAATACCTGGATCTGAGAACTGGAAGGATAAATAAATTCTACTGCTAAGAACTGATGTAAATGCATTTTTTTTTTCACTTTAATAATAAACATTTGCATTTATTAGCAAAAGAAAACAAAAGTTTACAGAAAAGGATATCAGCAGGAAAACCATAGGTGTGAATGGAGCCAAGAGTCCGGTCCAAATGTTATCAACAGTGAATCTTGCTAAAGGGAATCAAGGACCAGTTACTGGTGTTAGGTCTACTATTTACAAAAAAAGTTGGAACATGTGATTTACTCTTTATACTCTCTTCACTCATAAGTACTATCTACAGCTGTGACAACAACAAGGTTTGTGGCTGATTTCACTGAAATGGGTATGATTACCTGTAGGTAAGGCAAGAGAGGTAATGAAGACAAGTGATGTGAAATCTCAAAACTAAAATAGTCATAGATTTTTTTTTAATCACTTAGACATAGAAGGTAGTCAGTGATTTCTTCTTTTTTTTTCAGGTTCTCCATGATTGGAGGAAAGATAGGAGGAACGTTATCTTCGAACTGAAGACCTGAATTGAATGTTTGCAGAGTAAATACTGCTCAAGACCAGGTAGTGATATTAACCCTTTCGATACCCAACCCACCTGAAAGTGCCTCTGGCTTTATAGTACAAATGTCCTGTTTTCAAAAGTTCTGAATTAAAATCTGCCACCAAACCTTAGTTGCAATATGTTCCTAACACTAGCTTAATGACAACTAAGTTATTTTACTAAATTCTTTGTTATATTTAAAATTAATTGAAAGAAACACAGAGCATCTCAACAGAAATATGGTAACAAAAGGGTTAAACTGGATGACAGCTTTAAGTCTACTTCCAAAGAACTAAAATTATTTTGTCTGAAGCTCTAACATTTTTGGCAAAGCATTGACTTGAATTGAACAATATTTTATTATCAGCCATAAACATTATATAAGAAGTGGGACCTCACACAGTACAACGGTTGGAAAGTAAATCCAATAGTCTCTGCATGTTTTTAGAAGATTAAAAAATTTGACTGGTTTCCTTTTGGCATTCCACCATCTCTACCATCGCAAAACTAAAATCATTTACAATTGTAGTGTGGTAGAATAGCTGTTCTTTACATCAGTGCCTCCCAAAATGAGTTTCTGAAGACTCCAGAATTCTACAAAAAGATTCTATGGTTCCAATAAATATGGTATCTTTCAAAAGGATTTAAAAGTTCATTTTTGTTCATAATTAAATTCTCTATAAAATAACGTCTGCTTAATTTGATACTGTTGTGATTTTAGTTGTCTCAATTGCTGTTATTTGCCTGCAGTGCGGCTGCACGGAGTTCTGTCTGTGGCATGACGTGTTCAGTGTTGGTTTTTAGTTAGTTGAGGCTGTAGCAACTCGCTGCATAAAACTGTTATTGTGTTGAAGTTTGGTTTTGCTTATAATTTAGCAATCTTTGTAATGTAGATTGTTGTATTTTTAGTTGATTTAAACCTTTAAAATTTAGACATTCCATTTTGGGTTTATAACAATTTAATCAACTAAAAATAGCTAGAGAGAGAATGGACAGCAAATTTATAAAACCAAATTAGTTCACCGCTGATCCAAGTTTGAGTCAAGCTTCAAAAGAATGGAAATATTGGTTCAGAAATTTTATAAATTTTTTAGAATCATTTCCTGCTGAACCGCCTATCACTGATGAAAGCAAGCTTAGGTGTTTAATAGCGCACATAGATAAAGACGTTTACGAACTCATAAGTGAATGTGAGAATTACGTAGAAGAAATTCAAACTCTGGAGCAACTGTACATGAAACCCTTGAACATTATTTTTGCGAGACACTTCTTAACGACATGTAAACAAGAACCAGGTCAATCAGTTGACTATTTACAGAAACTGAAATGACCAGCTAAAGATTGCAGATACAGAGCAGTGGACGCTGAGACTCACAAAAATGAAGCTGTTTGTGACGCATTTATCTTGGGATTAATGTCATCTTCAACTTGCCTTAGATTTTTAGAAAATATTCAAGATGTGTTGATAACTTTAGAAGCGATATTTAATCAAGCTTGCATGCTGGAAGTTGCTCAAAGGAATTCTGAAGTGTATAATAGCAGCCAGTCTGCTATAAACAGCCAGGGAAGCTGTTTGTCAACGTTTATTCCACGTGATGAAAACAAAATCTCAATTCTTGATGGAAACACAGCTTGTGCAGCAACAAAACAAACTCAAAAATCCTGCACCTTTTGCGGATCTAATGATTTTCATCTGAGGTTTAAGTGTCTCGCTAGGCGGAGCAAGTCCTACAAATGTGGATATTTTGGTCAGTTTGCTAAAGAATGCTGTCAAGTAACTGCAAAAATTTTGATAAGACATCAGCAGCTCTTGATGATGGCAACTTCGCTGTGGTTTTATGTCAAAGTGGAGCTGCTACTAAAGTTAATTATACAATAACAGTCGATGGCACGAAAGCATTTGCTTTGATTGATACCGGCTCTACTATGAATCATATTAACAAAGACTTTGCAAAGTAAAAACAAATTGGTGGTGAAGTCCGAAAGGAATGAAATTAACATGGCTGTCAATGGAAATCGTTCCCAAAACAACGGTTATTGTATGGGTTCAATTGAACTTCAAGGAAGAATTTACGAGCAAGTAAAGCTGGTGGTACTTGATAATTTGTTTGTAGATATAATTTAGGACAAAATTTCTTAAAACAGCATCAACATGTACAGATTACCTTTGACAGCGACAAGCCCCCATTACATTTGGGAACTCTAAATTGCATTAAAAGTGACATTACACCAAGGTTGTTTGAAAAGTTAAACTCTGACTGTAAACTCATAGTTACAAAATCGAGAAGATAGTCCACCAATAATGAAAAATTTATTGCTGATACTATAAGCCAAGATCTGCAGAAGGGGTAATTGAACCCAGTGTTCTCCCTGGCGAGCCCAGGTATTGGTAATATCAGGAGAAAATCATCACAAGAGACTGTGTATTGATTATAGTGAGACTATAAATAAGTTTAGGCAATTAGATGGATATCCACTGCCAAATATGCATGACATGGTCACAAAAATAGCTCAATTTAATTATTTTAGCACACTGGATCTCGAAAGTGTGTATCATCTAGTTGAGATTCCAGTTGAAGATCGACCTTACACGGCTTTCGAAGCACAGGGAAAATTATATCAAAGCAAACATATTGCTTTCAGACTTACAAATGCAGTACCCTGTTTCCAGAGAGTGATTGATAATATAATTGAAAGCCATAATTGTAGAGCTACTTTTGCATATATCGACAACATAACTGTGTGTGGTAAATCGAAGGAAGAACATGGATCAAAATTTAAAACATTTTCTTCAAGCTGCTAAAGACTATAATTTAACTTTTAATGATGCCAAAAGAATTTACAGCACTTCACTGATTCGATTGCTTAGCTATGAAATTCAAAATGGTAACTTGAAATCTGACCCTGACCGGGTAAAACCCTTATTAGAACTACCTATTCCTAGTACCCATGAAGCACTGAGTCGAATTGTTGGTCTATTTGCATATTATTCTAAATGGATTCTCTGACAAGATAAAACCGTTAGTTGATACTAAATATTTTCCTTTGAGTGAACAAGTCTTGTCAAGTTTAAAAACTTTACAAGATGCTTTAGCAAAAGCTACCTTAAAAGTGATTTATGAAAGCTAGAGAGGTAGCTATATCTGGCATTTTACACCAAAATGGAAAGCCAGTTGCATTTTTTTCAAGAACCCTCAACCCAAGTGAGTGTCGTTGTTCTTGTATTGAAAAAGAGGCAACAGCAATTGTGGAATCTGTGAGAAAATGGACTCATTTTCTTCTTGGACGTAACTTCACACTAATAACTGATCAAAACAGTGTTGCTTTTATGTTTAATTGTCAAAAGCGCAATAAACCTAAAAATGAAGAGATAATGCATTGGCGAATCGAATTAGCCCAGTATAAATTTGATATCATTTACCTCCAAGGCAAGTTTAATGTTGCATCTGATGCTTTATTATGTACCTATTGCGCAGCTATGACTGATAATGAACTGTACCATGTTCATGTAGCGCTGTGTCATCCTGGGATCACATGATTGTTTCCTTATATTAAAGTTAAGAATTTACCATACTCTGTAGATGATGTAAAGCTTCGCTTTACTAAAACCTGTTTCGTCAGTAATTAAATCTACTCAAGCTTTTGAAAGATTGAGTGTTGATTTTAAAGGACCCCTACCTTCAGTGTCAAAGAACCATTATTTTTTAACTGTTGTGGATGAGTATTCACATTTTTCGTTTATTTTTCCATGTACTGATACTAGTGCTCATTCTGTTATTTGTAATTTGAAGGTTTTGTTTAATCTTTTCAGATTTCCTGCTGTTATTCATAGTGATAATGCTAAATGTTTTGCATCTAAAGAACTTAATTTCTGTATGATAGGGGTATAGCGATTACTCATTCTACTGTGTACAATCCTCATGGGAATGCTCAATGTGAAAGGAATAATGGAGTAATATGGAATTCCATTAAATTGGCCTTACATAGCAGAAATTTACCAGTTTCTCAATGGGAAGTCGTGCTTCCAGAAGTTTTACAATCGCAACATTCATTATTATGCATGGCAACTAATGAGACCTTGCATGAGAGATTTTTAAAATTTCCTAGACGTTCTATGTGTGGTGTTTCCGTTCCCACTTAGTTAATGCAAGGACCTGCTAAAGTGTTTGTTAAATGACATGTACGCAATAAGCATGATCCGTTAGTAGATGAAGCCCAATTGATACAAATTAACCCTAACCACGGGAGGGTGCAGTGCCCAGGTGGACGTGAAAGTACTGTGTCCATTAAAGATTTAGCTCCTACTGGCAAAACAACTGAGGAGTATCAGTTAAGTAAGGATCAAACTGATGTTGCTGACACTGAATCTCAAGTGCATGAACACCATGGTGGTTTTCAGGTACTATGATTGATTCTGTCCCACCTACACCAGCTCAAGAACCAGAACCTCAAACTACTTTGCACTGGCATTCATCCAGAACAAAAAAAAGTTCCTGATAAGTTAAATTTATGATTGATGATGTGTTACGCTTATGAAATGCCTCATTATTATGTTGTTGTGATTGGCTCATGGTTATGTTTGTATTGTGCATTTTGTTAGTTAATTGTTCTTTTTCTTTAAGGGGGGAAAAATGTTGTGATTTTAGTTTTGATCACGTGATTTTAATTGTCTCGATTGCCGTTATTTGCCTGCAGTGCGGCTGGACGGAATTCTGTTCAGTTTGCCGCACGACGTGTTCAGTGTTGGTTTTTAGTTAGTCGACACTGTAGCAACTTGCTGCATAAAACTGTTATTTCATTGTAGTTTGGTTTTGCTTACAATTTAGATTGCTGTATTTTTAGTTGATTAAAACCTTTTAAACTTAGATATTCCAGTTTGGGTTTATAACAGATACCTTATTAACAAGTAAGGTAGCTGAGGTTGTTCATAAAGTATAGATACAAGTTTTGCGATTCATATAAGGGTTCCAAAAAAATTTGGTAACCATTTCTCTGTGATCAGAGAGTGTAGTAGAAGAAAATCAGGGCTGTTTGCCTCACCTACCACAACAAGTCTCATCACTCCTCTGTTCACTGTCCCTTCAACTTCCAACCTGACACAAATCCCTTTCTTTTTCCATCACTTCAATTACTTCCTTCTCTAATACCAACTTCTCACAACTATGGATCTGTTCCTCTCATCACCCCCACCTAGAATCATTGCATACACTCTCTCTCTCTCTCTCTCTCTCTTATTCTCCTGCATTTATTGAGGCTACTTTAGAATCCTTAGTCTAGCAAACTGCAAAGCATTACTGCTGGTGTGATGGAAAAGCACTCAATACACTCTCTAAAGTGACTGGTGTTAGAAAGGGCATCCAGCCATAAAAACCATTCCAAAAATACTGGGGCATGAAGTCCTCTAACTCATCAGATGCTGCTGAATTGCCCAAGCTATGCCAGTATGGTATATAAACATTAAGTGATGATGATTATAACAAAAAAAAAAAAAAAAAAAAAAAAAAGAAAAGAAATCTTTTTCAAATCACAATGAGCTAGCTGGAGCTTATCTCTGGTTTTCTGTAATACTGGACATGTGAAAGCTAAATCTTCCCCTTAATAGCTTAATTCAGGTACCGTGTAGGAGAAATTTAACTCTGTATTGCAAGTTAATGAAATCAATTTCATAGTGTTGCTGCTGTCTACAAGATACTGTCAACTTCTTGGCAGGTTGTAAAACATTATCAACCCCATGGTCTATGCAATCATTTCCTCTTACAATGAGACCCTCCATATGGTCAATGAATGCCAGCAGTGAAATCTTTCTCAAATTACATTATGCAGTCTTGAAAAATTGTAAAACAACACATTGGATGATTAAGTCTTTGCTAAACTGTATCTAAAAAAAGTATGAATGACCATAGTTATGTTTAATCCTTAGGTTTGCTTGATCAAGGTTGACCAAGGATAAATATTCTTCAGAATTTTCTTTTTTAACCCACTAAAAAGCATTGAAGAAGGTTCTATTGATGAGGATTTTTTTGTTTAAAGTGAAACAGCTTAAGAGTTCATTGGATCATTACAAGATACAGTATGCAATGTCAAAGGGGATAAACCTCACGGAGCTCCTCTCTCCTCCACCCTCCAGTCCTTTAACCCTTTAGCATTTTAATTTGTCAAATGTAATGTTTATTCATATTGTTTTAAATTAATAATACATTATTAGATTTAGAAGATGCGATTATTTATTTTTAGAATGACATTGTAAGGTAAGTGTGAGAGGCTGGATCTTGCCAGTTTCAATATAAAACAAGGTGGAATATTTGGGCCGGATATGGTCAGTTTAAATGCTAAATGGTTATTAAGTACAGATGGAAATTAAAAGAATAAGGATTAACTCTTTAGTATTTAAACTGGCCATATCCAGCCCAAATATTCTACTTTGCTTTATATTGAAACTGGCCAGATCCATAAATTCTACTTGTTTTATGTTCTAACTCAAAATCTGGCCTCTTAACACCTGCCCTATAATATCATTCTAAAGATATACAATTATACTATTGAAATCTGAAAGCTATGAGAATGCATGATTAATTCAAAACAATGTGAATTCATAAGCATATGTGACAGAATAATTTGAATGCTAAAGTGTTAAGCGAAACCATGTTTTTTTGGTAGTTTCTCATCATACTTTAGCAACTGTACCAGATGATGTACTAGTTACATATAATTGTACTAAATAAGAAATACATACCTTTGAAAAGCAGTTTTAGCTGTCTCTAAAATCTCATCAAGCCAGGTGAAATGGTCTTCAAAGCTTTCCAAAGCTTCCTTAGTGAATAAGTCACTTTGTTCCACTAAATCCAAGCCTAAAGTATGGGGAACTGCTGAAGCCATATTTTGTAGAATCAATTTGTAAAAGACAGGGAAAAAAAAAAAAAGCTAAAACCTGAAAGAGAATTTTAAAAAATTAATGAGCATAAAATTGATAAATTTGAACATTATACAAAGTCAATCAAGTAAAGAAAAATAAAAAATAACAGTCACTAACTATTATGATTAACATCTCAAACCAATATTTTCCCTACTTTAATTAATCATATTTATCTATATATCATAGGCATTTGTGTATAACACACCACTAATTATAGCCAGTGAAATCCTATAACAAAATATCTTGTATAAAAAGCATTGATATTTTTCCAGTATTATAATGCATGGAAAAAAAGAGGAAAAAATGAGAGAGAAAGATCCACTGATTCTTGCCATTGTAGAAATCTATAGTTTGTTTTTTGTATATGTTCCTTAGCAACTAGCTGATACCACCATGGTAGGGTTAGGGTTTTACAGGGTATCACAAAATTTCATTGTAAATGTTAATTTGTTGTTTTCTTTCATTAAGTATCTTTATCTTTAAAAGTTTTGTATTGTTTTTATTAATTTCTCAAAAAGAATTTTTTTTTGCCATGTACCACTTGAAAACAAAAATACATGCCATGTTTTATACTATTGCAAAAGCACATTGACAATAGATGGATTTGATTGGCTAAAATTACAACAAATTTCATGCTTTAAAAGATTTTACTCTTTTACTTGTTTCAGTCATTTGGCTGTGGCCATGCTGGAGCACTGCCTTTAGTCGAGCTAATCGACCCCGGGACTTATTCTTTGTAAGCCTAGTACTTATTCTATTGGTCTCTTTTGCCGAACTGCTAAGCTACGGGGATGTAAACACACCAGCATCGGTTGTTAAGCGATGTTGGGGAGGGGGGGACAAACACAGACATACAAACATATACATATATATACACACACATATATACGACAGGCTTCTTTCAGTTTCTGTCTACCAAATCCACTCCCAAGGCTTTGGTCAGCCCCAAGGTGCCACGCAGTGGGACTGAACACGGAACCATGTGGTTTGTAAGCAAACTACTTACCACACAGCCACATTAATAGAATTTTCTATGGTCAGGTGCTCTTTTTGTTCTCAACCCCACCTGTTTCCAAGTGAAGTAATAATCTCCAAGTTTATCAAACAAAAAACAGCCAGGACATAGCTACATGGAAAATTGGAAATAAATGACACTGAAATGAGCCTTTTGTTTACAAAGCTCACAAATGTCAAGAAGCTAGGATATGCTTTTGTAGTGGATTATGAGCAAATGACACAACTGGCAGCACAAGGGCAATATGAAATCACTCCCATAAACAAAACAGACTTTAGTTAGCTTACATCTAGAGGACACTTACTCGAGATGTTACCCACTGAGACTAAACCTGAAAGTGATTAGGAAGAAAATTTCAGCCCTGCCTGCATATATGCCTATATGCATATACACATCGTTGTCGTCGTCGTCATCATCATTTATCATGTTTTCTATGCTGGTATGTGTTGGATAGTTTCATAGGATTTGGCGAGCTACAGGGTAGCACTGAGCTCCAATGTCAGCTTTGGATACATTTTCTAATACCAATCACTTTACAGGGTGCACTGGGTGGCACTCAGCCAGCACCAAATCTGTTGTCAATGTAGCAAAACATTGACTGAAAAATCACAGGAGTTGCAATTAGCTGTATTGTTGAAAAAAAAACACAAGAGATTTTATCACCATACAAATACCAGTCAATTTTCTTTTTGTGATGTCTACAGAGTAGAAGAGTCTTATGTCCTGCTCTCAAGAGTCATGCTGGCTGCCTTCCATGCCATGCCACTCTTAACAAGATCATAAAGCATGGCTAGATGTCACAGGCTTCCCTCCTCAGCTCGAGCCAGCAGGGCTAGACTGCGGGGATCGTAAAAGGTTAGACTGTATGATAATTTTCCCATTCCATGGCAGTAGGCTCCTCATCTGGGATGCTACATGCTTCACTGCTCATCTGGCTAAGAAAAGCAAAATGTCAAGGTATCAGTTGCTCTCCAGCAGGTTTATTATCAAGCCTGTGGCAGTGGAGACCTCTGACATTCTTGGACATTGGACCATATCCCTACTCACTGCTATCAGGGCAGAGATAGCTGTCTGCAAGTGTGAGCCCCGTGAGTGAGTGGCTGTTCCAGTGTCTCTCCCTTGCCATCCTCCAGGGCAACATCTTTTCCACTTTGGCTGCTAGGGCCATGAGAAATGTTTCTATATTGTGAGAGGCAGGAGTTTTCAAAATTAAATCTGATTTTATTAAACTCTAGTCATTTTATCAATCTGTTTATTATTCCTTCCTATCTTTCTATTTGTCACACATTTCTACCTGTCTAAATGTTCAGCTTACTGCCTGTCTCTATAACACTAATACTAGTGGCATGCAAAAAAATTGCACCTTGTACTCTGTAAAGCAGTTGCTGATACAAAAGACACACAACAGTACCACACGTGCTAAAAATGAAATGTACAAGAAATAGACTTCCTAGGCTGTGTAGTGGCACAAGCAGTCAGTGCCATATTGAATGAGATCTCGCGACAGCCATTGCCATCTCCGAGACTGGAGTGAGACCTCACCTGCATCCATTTGCCATGTGCGAGCTCACAACAAGGCTTGCGATGGCAAAACTATAAAAGGAAAGAAACCTCGAGGTTCGTTCTCACTTTTCTCACTGCGACTGCTAGCAGAGCACACTTCACTGGCTTGTCCTCTAGGCTAGTCCGCTTGTTGCGTCTCCTGAGGCAATGGCCCGCGTAATGGAGAACAATGAATTTATACCGCATGAGATGACTGCAAAAGAGCAACATACCACACCTGTGTATATATTGTAAATAAAACCTAATGGAGAACCTGCGTTTTGCCTAATACTTCTTTACTCAACTGCTGGAGTCTTAGCAACACGAAGAATAAGAAATTAATGGGAGAAAGATGATATTCAACCGATATCCAGAACCTTGCATTGAAAAGTACTAATCTAGGAATAATAACTCCAAATAAACACTGATACAGGGTAGGGGGCACTCATTAATCCTGCCTGTTTTATGGAACAATCTCTAGTGCTGATGGCACAATAAAGAATAAATAACAAAGTTAGCAGGCTTTCTCTGGTACCATGTATGCAAGCCGATGCAGATACTGATAACCCATCCAACCAAGCAAGCGTTAGTTGAATGGGTCACCTTTATGATTACTGTCTATGAGTCAACCTCTAAGTGGTCACATAACCAGCAAGAATTAGCTGTCAAATCTCCCTTAATTCACACATGTTCTTGAATACGTAAGAGGATGACCACAAGTGGAAAGTGCTTGATAACTGGCTGCTTTGTCCTATTGACCCAGGGATTGAACTGAAAACCACAACACATATTCACTATTACGTTGTTCTGTAAAACAATTAGGTACTTAAAATTAGGAGGCTTAGCCATTTTAATTAAAGGAGTTCTATACTCAGCGTACTGAGAAAGTTAAATTGCCAATTCTTTTGGTAATCTCAGCTTCCAGTCATCCTCATCATTTAATGATTTCCATGCTGGCATAGGTTGGACAGTTTGACAAGAAGCTGGCAAGCAAAAGAGTTGCCTGGACTCCATGTGTTTTGGCATGATTTCTATGGCGGATGCCCTTCCTAAATGTCTACCACTTTACAGAGTGTACTGGGTGTTTTTACATGGCACAGGTGCTCTTTACATGGCACCAGCACCTATGAGTCCACAAGATTAGGATCACTTGGCTGAAGAGGGGTGAAGGGACAGCCTGTATGCAACGACAGCCTTAATTTTACCTAGCTAGATGTATCTTCTCAAGCACAGCAAACTGCCAGAAGCCTTGGTCCCTTCTTGTCATTCTCTTTCTCTCTTATATATATGTACTATTAAAAGTCAAATTGAACCTTGCTTGCTTGCAATGTTACTCAGCCAAACTGGCGCATACTAGGAAAATACTATGAATTAAGTCCCCACTGAAATGGAAATACAGATGGAATGAAATAAATTTCGCATAAATCAGATAAGTGGTTGTGGAGATATTAGGTGTTTTTGGGGTATATATATCCAAAAATGGTGCATAATGGAAAAAGTCTCCGAAAATAATCTTTATCCTGAAAGGGAAGGAACTCTTATCTTTCAATTAGACAGTGACTTAATAAAAAAAAAAAATTTTTTTGTTAAAACTAGTCAAAAATGACGGCTAATTGTAGTATCTATATATATAAAAATGAGAATGTGTGTGTCTGTCTGTGTGAATCCCTAAAACTCGAGAACTACGCAACCAATTTCATTCAAATTTTACACATGCCTTACTTAGGGTTCCAGTTGTGTTTTAGTAAAAAAAAATTATTAACTTCTTGCAGAGTTCGAGCACACGGCAACATAATATCTCCTCCACTATTTAAGTATTACGTGTCAAAAGTGAAACAAAAACACTCATGTCAAATACTTTCACTTTAAAAATGAAACTATTCCACTAACTGAAACAATCACATTTCGATACTGTAGTGACAGATACTTTCACAGAGAGAGAGAGACATGTATATGTAT
>NC_068988.1:72742412-72756513 GCF_001194135.2 Octopus bimaculoides | reverse complement strand
CTTCTCTTGGAAGAGCCCTGCTTCTCACATGGACAACTGTATGTTGGCTGCTCAAGAGTGGGCAGCAACAAAAAACCTATTTGTATATGCTCCACAAGGGAAAAAGGAACATAGTTTACAATGAGGTGTTATAATCACAACAGCAAGAAAGTATGTACATGATCACCTTCTTTTACAAAACTTCATTGACTTTCATATATTTATATTGATATATATATATATACGTTTGTTTGGGTGCGTGTGTGTATATACATCTTTATATATAAAGATGATGCGTAGTCTAGACGGCGTTTTTAGATTTCGTTATTCTCTTTAACCCGGGCAACGCCGGGTATTTCTGCTAGTTTTATATATAAATAAGGTACATAATAATCGCACATACAAACATTCACAAACTTCCTTGTACATGCACACACATACTCAGAGTTGAAACATTATTTGATTTTTCTTTTCAGCGTTGAATGCTCACTCACACATACAAACATTCACATTTTGCCATCACTCTTTCCTTTCTCATTCATATGGTGTAACAGAAAAACACAAGAGTATTTATTATAGAAGAAAGAATGTTTCTATTTTCTCTTTTGTTAAACACAATATTCTAATCATTTAGAAATTTTTAAGTGAATGTGATTTCAAAAATGTAAGTTGTTTGCACAGTAAGTATTTATATTTTAGCTTTCTTTAAAAAGACAATATTTTAATGTTTTTTAAAATTATTTTCAAGGAATACCATTACAAATTTTTTTTACAATGAAAATGACTTCCATAGGTATTTTCAAGTGCATTCAATGTATCTAACCTCCAAAGATTTGGTTATTTCTAGCACACCCTACTACCACAGCTATTTGTGATAAAGGACCTAAAATACCTCTTACATGGTAGCAAGGCGTGCAAGAAATAGCAGCCAAATCTTTCCTTTTGAGGGGAAAGGAGCCGTTTAGACATGATTTTGATGTCACATTCGTTGAAAGTATGCAAAATAACCAGGAAAAGGAAAAAAAAAAACCCACGCAACAAAACTCCATTGCTGGCAAACTCAAGAGTTTTTCATTAGCATGTATATTGTATATATAAATAAAATTAAAAAAAGCAACCATGCCTGACTTTCCTGTCCCTTTAACCTTAATTCTATTGGGAGATGGCTGGTCTCACCTTTATATTCACCTTCACAGCTGCATGGGACTGATGCAGACTGTAGACACCACCTTTCAAAAATAAAAGTTCAAGCATTATGTGGCAAATTTGTGTAGGCTTCTGATATACAACTGTTGTGTATCCTCACTCTGTATGAGTTATTAGTTCATCCAAGAAGGCTAGTTTAGTATCCTTTCTCTCTTCAGTTGTGAACTGTATTGAAGGTAATGACAATACCTGAGGAAACTGAAAAACTAGGTATGGTTGATCATTTGTGGAAGAAAGGAAAAATAAAGAGAAGACACCAACTCTTGTGGAGCAAAATCAAAATAACAGATAAGGAATAAAGGAAGACAACTAAAAGAATCACTAAGTACACTGGGCTTTGATAACTTCTTCAGTTAGCCTAGTATAAAGCTGAAAAGAATATGGGAGTCTGAGAAAGAACATTAAAATAAAGTTTCAATCAAAAACAATATAAACTCTGGTTCAAGCAGAATAAGCAAGCAATATCACTTGACTAATAATGAAGAAGAGAGCATTCCTAATATGGTCAACAAAATGAGAACAATTTACCATCATAGATATTTAATAAAGGGGTTCAGTTCAAAATTCTGAGAACACCAAATACAAAATGCATCTTAACCTTGTGACTATAACAACTAAGATGAGGATACTAGCCCAAATGTATCAATGTATAATAATCAAGCGAAACACTACATGAAAAAAGCCAAAACATTAATATGCTGCAATATTGGAGATCAGTACATCAGTTTCACTTTTGTCAGTTGATAAATACATACATACATATGTGTATGTTGTGTGTATATATCAATGCAAGTATGAGATAATGTAGACATAGATGTATCTTAAAATATGGCTGAAATACCTTTAATTAGAGGCACTTCAAATCTTGGCTCAATGAGGATTAACTTGAGATCAAATTACATCACCAACACAACCCCCACTACGTTTATTACCATAACTTACATTACCCATACAAAAAACACACAACCACTGTCACTATCAACAACAACATTAATCTATGGTGTATGTCTGTCAAATGTACAGTATATGTCACAATACAATAAGAATAGGGATGTGATGTGTATAGAGAAGATGAAGTTTTTGTTTCATGCTTCAGTCAGAGACAGGGTTGCAAAAATGAAACCTAACTTTGAATCCAAACAACTCATGATAAAAAATCATTACCCCGAAAAGCTAAATGTATTGAAATATGATTCTGATATTTGTGTCATATAACAAGTTCTATATCTAACAAGTTCAGTAGTGTCATCCTTGTTGGATGAAGTAGAACCTATAGTGTAGTCTGTATGAGATACAAAATTGCCTGATATCTTTTAAGATGGAATGAAGTCCTTAATAACATTTGTTCATGCACAATAGTCCTGCCTTAATTCTCACAACAGCATCAAAGAGTTTAAGCTGCATTCTATTTCTCAGTAATGTTTTTTGAAGATACAAGTGAAAATATTCTCACAACTTCAATATTACTGATTGGTGCGATAAAAATATAAAGGCAAAAGTGTTGAAGTACACAACAAATCTAGATTTTTTCTTTATCTGTTGGAATTCCCTCTTTCTTAAATGGAATTTTTTCCCCACAACCAACACAAATGATTTTTCTATACTGTTGTTCAATAATACTAAAACTGTTTCCAGTAAAATTTAGCTCTGAAAATGTGGGTCTTGAAATTTGATTTAAAGCTACTGTAGGGGCATAATTTCGCCAGATCTTCAAAAAATACCTCTGGTTAATGGAAGTATACATTTTACTTGACTAAGAGCTTCTAGTATAGTCAAACACTTTTCTTTGGCATTTTTATTTCTATAAGAGTGTTACTTTTTTGTGGCAACTTGTACATTCTGTTAAGAATTTAATCAACAAACCAACATCATTAAGTTATCTTTTCAGACCATTGTTATCACACAGTCTGTTAAGACTCTTGGAATGCAAGACTAATTTTTTTGTGCAGATCATCCAGATCAACTTTAATTTGTTAGAAAAAAAAATCAATCTTTCCAATTATAGTACAATAAGTGTTGCCACTTAAAAAAAAAAAGAAACTAGTGGCCTGACATTTCCTATTTTATCTTTGCTGTGAGTCTTATACCAAACTTTAATTTGGTTAGGTCACTTACATTAAAATAAGACTCAAGCTTTTCCAAATTCATCAAAATATTAAACACTACCGTGCTTATGCCACCAATTAGATGAAGGTTTTTCAAAAGGGAAAGTATGTTGGTTCAAATTCTGTAACTGTATTCATTACTTTAAACAGTTATATATATTTCTCCTCATTTCAGTATGGTTAAACTAGTGGGAAACTTCAGAGAACTGAAATTCTATGTTGAGGGCAACTTTGACACAACATATTGATTATAATGCCAGTGAATTTGAGCTGCACATAGAAAGGAGACATCTTTTAGCCTAGACCACATAGAATTGTTGTATCTTCCAATGTTTGAAACACCATATGATGCAAAAGCCAACAAAATTTGTAAGCCTGGATACATTTTTTTTTTTTATTTCTTCAATCAAATTGAATAGGTTTTATCCAGTTGTTTCTTTCACTAGAATTAAATTTATAAAGGTAGTAGAAATTATGTTTTTCTGATCACCTAAAAAAATAAAATGTACAAGTGTTTGCAAGTGGAAACATCTGTAGATTCACTTAAGTTATAGCATATTTCCAAAAATCTCTAATGAGATCAGTCTGTAATGTAGGTGAAATTACATTTTTTTTTATTAAACAAGAGCATATAGTTTTTTGTCACCTGCCCAAATGTACTCCCCACTCTATCATCATTATCATTTAATGTCCATTTCCCATGCTGGCATGGGCTGGATGATTTGACAGGAGCTGGGCAGCTGAAAAGCTGCCTGGGCTCCATGTCTGTTTGAGCATGGTCTCTATAGCTGGATGCCTTTATAATGCCAGCCATGTTAAAGAGTATACTGGGTGCACTTATGCAGTACCGGCACAGGTGTCTTCATGTGGCACTGGCAATGGTGCTTTTTATATGGTATGAGCATCCATGAGCCTGCAAGATTAGGATTGCTCAGCTGAAGAGGGATGTAGGGGACGAGCCTGTATGCAAAGACAACCATGATTTTACTTAGCTTGACGTGTCTTCTTAAACACTGAAAACTGCCAGAAGTCTTGATCACATGTGATTTCACCAAGATGATCAACTTTATTTATAGCACACTGACAACCTTTTACAACTGCAGCTTCAACTTGATCAGGATGTTTTGACTGCAGTATATGTTACATAGAATTGTTTGGCATGGTTGAATAAGTAGATTGCACAAATTCTCAATAAAGAATGAAGTACATTATATGCAGTCACTGGTGAGAGTCAAGTGGTCACAGCTTGATTGCTATGAGTATGTAACAGTGTGATATGAGTGTTACTAAGTGTAGTGGTAAGATATGAAGGGTCACCAAGGTTGTGTAGGCTGGGGATACTGGGAAACTGTTCAAGACATCTGGTAGGTACACCTGCTTGGTAGTGTTTCACCATGGCATCATGTGTGGGAGGCATGTTCATCTCCGCTTTAGTGCCCATCAAGAACTTGTTATACCGTGCTGTATTGACACTCAATCTTGATCATACAGTCTACAAACAAATTTCTCCACTGTGTGTAGCAGACCATCTTCTACAGAGAATGTTGCACCAAATTGTTGAAAGGCTGCTTGAAAATCAACAGATTCAATCATGAGCTTCAAGGCTTTCTTCTTAGACCGGCCACAGAAATAGCTTGTTGAGTCACAGCCTGTAAAACAATGAAGGCCAATGAGGGCAAAGGCAACACTGTCTCCAAGTTGATTTTGTGTAGCTGTTAGATTAAGTGTATGCTTGTTGTTGCCTCTACCAGTGTGAAAGAGTAGCTGGGCCTGAATTTGATGAGCCTTTGCTATGCCAATAACAAAAACATCAGTGTCTGGGCACTTTATAATGATTGCTGGTGTACTGCTTGAAGCCGAAGGGAGAGATGCAGCAGCATATTGACAATGCAAGAACAGCCTGGTGTCTGCTTCTTCATGGTTGCATTCAAGTTCCTTCACAACTTGTATCTTGACTGTGCCATCTACATTCTGCAGCAAATGACATTCTTCATCATGAGCAATGACAACTTTGATATCATGAAGCAAGGTTAGGTGTTCCTGCACACATCATCGAATTCAACAAGCTTTTTCCATGATGACACTTTCTGGACAATTTTTTAATATCTTTCCCACTCTTTGAACTTATTGAAACTTTTCTCTGAAAACGGAAGAACTCTTCTGTGACTCTTGCATGTAACAAAATGCCAAAGATTTCCCCTCAAAAGACAATGTACGTGACTGTAGCACTACAGAATTAGATTTTATGTACTTTATATACACATGAACACATCATTGAAAACATATTTTTCACATTATGTGTGTATTTTCTTGAGAGAATGTATATGTAAGTGTAGGCATGTTTGTGAATGTACCTCTGTGGATGTGTGTGTGTGAAAGCTACAGCAGTGGAGAAGAAAACCCAGTAATCAGTGCTAAACCACCAGCAAAAACAAAATTCCATCCATAACTTTAAATCTTACATAAAAGAACATATGAGACAATTGCAGTCCTAGATATGGTTGAAATGCCATGGATCATAAGCACTTTAGGTCAATATATCCTTCCCTACCATAAACAATAACACTAACCAGCAATAACTACTATCATTGTAATAAGTATTATATCTTTGTGTGTTCCAACAATGAATATTCAGTTGTTTGATCAACTTTACTACTTGTTCCTGAATTAGTATGTAAATGGCCGAGTCATCTACCCATAATTTCTCGGATGGAATCAACAAGCCACGATGTGTGAAAAAACCGAATCTTTAAATTACAGGTACAACCATCTGACAAGGTTCCCTGCAATTTCTATCAATCCAAAGCTGTAGTAAAAGATACTCACTCAAGATACATCACAGAAGAATTGAGCTCAAAATCTCATGATTGTGAAATGAAATTTTTAAGTATTCATCCCTGCTGTGTTTATACTCTGATCACCATTACCAACACCAGTAACACTAAAATTGGCATTGTTTTGGTTGAACCTGCATTTGTGTCAAACTCAATCATATGGGAACATAGCTGGCATTCCTTCAGTTGAACCCGCATTTGCATCAAACTCGATTGTTCGTTAATTTCAGTAAAAATCTTTTTATTCCTTTACTGACCTTTGGAAGGCGACATTTGCTTTGAAGTGAGAGCAGAAATTAAAAGATGCGTGTATGAGTGTATGAAATGGACGTGAGAGAGAGAGTGAGTGAAGGTGTGTTGTTGTCATGTATGTATATTTTTGCATGTATGTGTAAGTGGCACTCACTCTCTCTCTCTCTCACACACACACATTATCTTTCATATACACGTACATACATAAAAACATATGCATACATCATTTTTGTGCGTATGTGTGCATGCGAGAGAGAGAGAGAGAGTGTGTGTCACTTACACATACAAGACAATAACACACACTTTCACTCACTCTCTCATACACATCCATACATCTTCCACTTTCTTCTCTCACTTCAAAGCAAATGTTGCCTTCCACTCGTCATCACAACACACACCTTCACTCACTCACACACACACACTTTTCCCTTTCTCCTCTCTTTCAAAGCAAATGTTGCCTTCCAAAGGTCAGTAAAAAAATTTTAAAAATTTACGGAAATTAACGATGATCCCATAAGATCGAGTTTGATGTAAATGCGGGTTCAAGCGAAGGACTGTCCTAAAACTTATACAACCAACATCACTAAATAATGAGCACCAACATTAAAAATAAGTATAAAGATAGCAATGTCAAATGTTAAAGTTATAGCTACACATATATTAGATTATAGTGTAAATGTTACAACACAACGGAATTGGGGCTTTGATATGTGTAAGTGATGGGAGTTTTCTGTTTTAAGGTTTAGTCGGACGAAATGGGGCTGCTGTCTGAAAGGACATTTTTATGTGCTATATATATATGACGGTAATATGATTTGAATATGAAAAGCCTAATTGAAATTCTATAAGCACCCGAGTGAAAAAAGAAAAGCTCGTGAGAAGCCAACAATGTCAAACAGATAACTAACCAAATGTAGAAAGAAAAAAGTATCCTGAAATTTGGCGCAAAAAGAAAGCTAATCTGTCAACTCTAAAATAATATATTACTTGCTTACTTTTTTTTAATGTGCCAATGCAAGCACTACACTGGATATTTAAGGCATTTAAAATTCTATCGAATAACAGCGATGAATCAAATATAGGTGGGCTGGGGTAAATATAAATAGTAAAAGCACTTCTTCCTATATGTGAAAATTCAAAGGCTCTGTGTTTCGGAACACACCTCCCTCACCTAAGTGCTAGAAAGATTTCCACCCGCAGAAAAAAATTTCCGCAACAAATCCCTATATAATCGAAATCTACATCTGAAATATATTTGCAGAAATATTTCATAAAAAAATATCCATTATTCTGAAAGTTATAAGGAAACACAGTCGAGGGCACACTTTTGTAGGTATGCCCATTTTTGTTTCTACTTCTAATTCAGTGACGAAAAAACTTGGTGGTGCCGTTAACTGATGAATTTGAATCGTTACAAGGCTTTCACTAATTCAGAATTATCAGACTTACATATTTTGATAAATATCGTGCTCATGAACACACAACTATAATCCCTAAATAATTTTATTTCGGAACGAAAATTTAGCATTTAGCTATGAGGTTAAAATATTAATAAAGTGATTGTCTTTATTATCTAATAGGTAATAAATGGAGGGGCCAGTTTTCATAATTTCCTAAGAGTATCCCTAAAAGTGCATTCTATACAAATATTTCAATACGTTATTTATACAACTGTATATTCCATAAAACGAATGTTTTTTCAGCTACCGATATATCAAAGAAAAATCCATTATCAACTGCTATCAAAATGACAAAGATTAGTGTCAAATTTTGTGCAGGAAAAAAAAACACAACAAAAACTCTTCCCTATTTGGGTCAATATTAAAGATGGCAAGGATTTCGTTCGTTTTCAAATGTACGCGGTAGCACAATATATGTATCTGACCTAAAAACGAATAAATAATAACCTCATGCCGCCTCGAAACTAACTCCGTCAGGAAGATATTAGCTTAAATACTTATTTCTTAAAGGACGCAACATTTATTAAAAGAAATTCTGCGTAACTCATACGTAGAAAATATGAATCGCCGTTGTTTCTTCGAGAGGTAGCATAAAAGCTAAAATCAAATCAATTATGCAGAATCGAAATATTATGGTCGAACGGTAATTTATGCTTATATACTTTACAATAATGTAGACCAGAATAATATCCACATCAGTTGAACGGAATGAGTTGTGGAGCAGGACTGTTCGTGTTACATTCAACGTAGTTATGGCGGTGAGCGAGCTAGTGACAGGTTTGTTTTGAATTTTAAAAAATACGATTATGTTAGGGAGACAACGATACAATTCGGGAAATGAACATTATCAATATTAGAAATTCTACAAATAACCCATATTAATTAAAATATTTAACTTTACATAATTCCATTCCCTTCAGCTTTCTCGATCTATTGTTGGCTTATTCTCTATAGGCCTGTCTGTCTACGCTGCCAAAACATTTTGAACTACTTTATTAAAATAAAGAGAAATATATCTTTCTCGAGTAAAAAAGAGAGAAAAAAAAAAAACATTCTTATTTCTCTACCTTTGTCATCGGCAAAAACAAACTTAAAGAAAGATTGTAATGTAACATCTATTAATAAAATACAAATGTAAGAACACATATTAAAACATTAAAATAACATAAACTAGAAGAATGAAATAAGCTCATTAGATAAGCCTAATAAAATATAAGAAAATAAAATTACCTATATATAAGAGCCATGACAAGACGTATTTAAAAGAGAAGAAAATTTAAATATACCGCCTTGCCTTGTTTGACCAATAAAAACAGTCATAACGGAATTCTTGTAAAGCTAGCTTTCATATCGGTAGATACGTACATTTTTCATTTTACTCATTATCTCACTTTTGTTTTTCTTTTCTTTTTTTTTTTCTGTTACACCCTTTTTCTCGCTCACTATATTCTAACCATTCTCTTTCCGGCAATCCTTCGGAGATAGTTTCAGAAAAGTTAAACTATTTGTTCAGCAATTTCCATATAAAATTTTTATTTCTTTCCTTAATGTTTATTTTTTGCAGCTAAATTGTAAAAAACACGGTTGCGCACACACAGACACACTCATACATTCATTGTCTTTCATTTGCACGCACCAACATACACTTGCACACATATAGATGCACATACATACATATACATGTTTTATGGTTTCACGAATTGCTCATATTTATATATTTTTGTAATTATAAAAACCATAAAAGGCCAACAAATTGTTTCGACTTATATGTATTTTTTCTAATATACATAATCATAGTTCCTTTAATCACTTAAGGGCCATGGTTTAGAAAAAGACGAAATGACTTTATATATAAAGGAACTGTAATTCTGTATATCAGAAAAAATATATATAAGTCGAAATAATTTGTTGGTTTTTTATGGTTTTTATAATTGTTTGTTATATAATATTATGTTACATTATATTCGTAGTATTTAATGTAATACTGTAATATAAATAAATTATTGGATTGACAATAGTATAACTATATTTAATTTAACTTTATAATTGAATTATACCAATATTTATATGGTATCCAACTGACGTGCCTGTGAATTGAACACACCCTTTGAAGGAATACTTTTCCTCAGTTTGTTACTTTTTGTGTATGTATGTATGTATATATGATGGATGCATATATGCAAGTAGTCATTGTTCAATTTTCAAGATTTCTTGCCAATAGAGAAAGAGCCAGTGGTACTTTTTGGTTATCTCACCCCCATTAAAAAAATGGGGTTATCTCCCCACGTCCTATGAGAAATATCAGTACTTTTGATTATCTCCCTCAAGTAAAAAAATTGCTTAACCCTCAATAAAACAAAACAAAAAAAAGGGGGAAAAAGATGAAACATCTTATTGAATCTGATAATATTTTTATAACAAATCATACCATGCCTATTGAGGAGGCCAAACGTCAACAATGTGTTGAAATACTAAATCAAAAGGATCTCTTTTAATCCAAACTCTTGTCGTCACATAAACTCAATTTTTTAGTGGGGAGATAACCCAGTTTTTTAATGGCAATATTTTAATAGGGGTGAGATAACCAAAAATTACCGAGGATAGTCTCTAACCTAGATCTCAGGCTCCTTTACTAGAATTTCAACATCAACAACAGGGTATTTTTGTTTGTATGTATTTATGTATGTATGTACATGTGCAGATTTGTATGTTTTGTTTTATGTATGTATCCTTATGCATATCTAGACATGCTCATATCTAAATGATAACCTTCTGGAAAGTTTTACAGATTTTTATAGCTCCAGTGATCAATTGGATCTGTAGTCTTTTAATTAGCTTTCTCCTTTCTGGTTTTGAGCAGCCTAATTTCTCAAGATTGGTATTTAGGCAGTGTGTTGCATATCCTAGAGCCTCAATAACTACAGCTATAAACCTGAACTTGTAATCTGGATAGAGTAACTGCAGAATAGTTCAACGTCGGTATTCTCACTTTCACTGATCTTCAGCTTTGTTGTATGTATGTATGGATGGATGGATGTGTAAGTTAAAAAAGAAACTAAAGAAATGAAAATGTTTTATGGAACTTGCCAAACAAATAGTTTTACTTTTCTGAAACCATCTCCGAAGGATTGCTCTCTTTCCTTTATTTCTCAATCATCATTGACATCTATTTCGATTTCGGTCTTTTTTTCTACAATTTCCTTTCTCTTTGATTCATATTTTCCCTTTCCATTAGCTTGCTCTTTCACAGTACCTTCTTTTCCTCTCCATCTCTTTCTTTTCGTTCTTTTCTATCTTATTTCCTTCACTCATACAGCTTTCTTCTCACACTTGAGGCATCACTATTTTGTCAGGGATGGCAAGCTGGCAGAATCGTTAATACACCAGGCAAAATGTGTAGTGGCATTTTGTCCATCTTTACATTCTGAGTTCAAATTCTGCCAAAGTTGACTTCACCTTTACTCCTTTCAGGGTTGATAAAATAAGTACCAGTTGAGCACTGGGGTTGATGTAATCGACAAGCCCCTTCCCCCAAAATTGTTGGCCTTGCACCAAAATTTGAAATCAATATTCCATCGCTCAGTTCAAAATATTGCTGATGTCAATGTAATTGATTACCTCCAACCCCCAGTTACTGGCCTTGTTTCTAAATTAGAAACAATTATTCTGTCATTGCTTTTACATATCCTTCTCCTTTTCATCCCTATATTTCAATATCTGTCACATATGATGCTTTGATTATAGATCTTTCAATCAAGGCTGACATTGGGTTGAACAATTAAAATAACAAGTGAAGTTGCTCGTCCCACTGGAAATTGTGGTAAGATCTCCCTTGTTGTGTGTGTCCACTCTAAAAGGTTATGTTTAGCTAGTTGCAAATTGGTCCATTTATGCAACTTTTCATGAGAAGTCTGCCACTCTGCAATACTATTTGCAAGGTGAGGGGCATTTGTATTTAAAACTTCAATTTAATGAGCCGGGGTTGAAGTTAGCTTTAGAAAGAGACATGTAGATTTTCAAAACTCATTCCATCATGCACAGACTCCTTGATAAAATATGATATGTGTTTTCTTAGTCTTTTTTGAAACATGTATGTTCATTTATTATATCTGTTTCAACCGTTTCTTCCATTCCCTATTAACCTATTTATTTCTATATGCATTGTCACTGAAATTAGTTATTCAGTGCTTAGATTTATATCTCTCCTTTACCTTGCAAGTGCATTTCTATTTAAAATTATATCTCTTTAAAATAGCCATTTATTTTTCATACTTATTGTATACATAGTTGATGTAGTATCTGTAGAAGATAACAACTGTTATGGACGTGCTGTATTAAAAGTAATAGATATTAGGGGGAGATGAAAATCCATCCTGGCAGAGATCAAACAAGAACGCAAGATGCATTTTGGCCTTTCTGGGTCTTTGCAATATCACACTGTGGCAGCCGGCCACAAAAATTTGTCACCCCTGGTATAGGGAAACAAAACATTCACTGATGTTGTGTATAGCCGTCTGGCAGAATAAAAACCCAGTATAGTGGTGATTTGAAACCTAACCACCAGATACTTGGTCAGACACCACAAGCAAACCACCATAGATTCACATGATTGGTCCATACAGAATGAGGCTGTATTGTGATATGGTTTCCTTGATTGTTCAAGAATAAATCCTCTTGTCTGCTATAAAAATCGAGTTTGGTGCTTTTCTAATTGCAGAGTGTTGAAGGCAGCTGAGTGACTCGTGCCTCTACTCTTATCATGGACAATTGGGCAGACAACTCCATGTTTTAGGACACCAAACAGAACATTCTCACAATGTCTCATAAATAACTTCTATGGATGAGGTGCAATTTTTCTCTCTCTTCCAGTCAGTAAATATATATATGTTGTTCATTGTAAATAACCAACACCAAATATCTTTATGTCCAGCAATAAATATTCAGTTAAATGGTCATGAGTTTGCTTTACTTATTATTCATGCAGCCAATGAAATACTTCTTTATTTCCTGCAATTCAAGTGACAAGCAACAAGCAACACCGGTATATGTAATTGAGGTTGTATTAAATGTATGTTTGTTCTCTTTTTTTAAATTTAAAGTAAATTTTGACCTGCCACTTGGTTGCAAAGCTGTGAATGAAAGCATCATGCTTTGTTCATCATCCTTTAAACCTCAAGAAGGTATCATGATCATTTGTAGAGTATAAATTCATGATTTGTGTTTGCTCCCCAAGAAGCCAAGTTCAGCTATACTTTGCTCCAGATGGGTTGGTATGTATCCTGTTGCTCCAATAATAATGGGTGTGAAGCAGGAAGTGTATCTTGGGTAGTAGATTTTCAATCTTTTCATTAATGGTCCATAGATGTCTTCTTGCTCTTGTATTTTTCTAGCCACATTGATGTCCAGAGGACAGCTGATTCATAACAGAACATACCTTTTCCTTGCAGCCCCATACAACATCTGGTTGGTTGGTTTTAACTTGGTGGCTGTTTTAATTTCTAAGTTTTACCATAATTCTTTTGATCCATTGGTCTCAATATAGTCAATTTCATCTGTGTTTATGTATGTATGTATGTATAGGTGCAGGTATGTGATAAGAAATTTCCTTCCCAACCACATGGTTCCAGGTTCAGTTTCACTGCATGACATCTTGGGTGTCTTCTACTATAACTTGGGCTAACCAAAGCCTTGTGAGTGAAATTGATAGACAGAAACTGAAAGAAGCCCGTTTTGAGTGTGTGTGTGCATGTGTGTCTTTATGTTTGTATTTATCACCCCAATGCTTGAGAACTGGTGTTGGTTTGTTTACATTCCTGTAAAAAGAAACCGATGAAATAAGTACTGGGGTTGGTTTGCTTGAGTAACTCCTTCATGGCAATGCCCCAGTATGGCTGCAGTCCTATGACTGAAACAAGTAAAAGAGAAAAGATGTATATAGTGTGTGTCTGTGTTTGTCCTCCCAACATCGCTTGACAACCGATACTGGTGTGTTTACGTCCCCGTAACCTAGTGGTTCGGCAAAACTGACCGATAGAATAAATACTAGGCTTACAAAGAATAAGTCCTGGGGTTGATTTGCTCGACTAAAGGCGGTGCTCCAGCATGGCCACAGTCAAATGACTCAAAGATACATGTTCACATATATTGTCTTATCCCAACAAGGGATTTCATTTAATAGTTTGGTATTTGCTTCATTGTAAAAAACAATGTAATTTTTTTCTTTTCTTTCTTTACAGGGCAGAGGTTGGGAAATTTGGGGCTCCTG
>NC_068988.1:72735006-72739868 GCF_001194135.2 Octopus bimaculoides | reverse complement strand
TATATATATATATATATATATATATATATATATATATATATATATATATATATATATATATATATGTATGTATATATATATATAATTGAAATGTATAGTATAATACTTACATAAGTGTACATATATATAGATGGCAAAATATTCCAAGAAAGTTAGTTTGTGGATCCAACCAACTAATGGATAATATCTATCCAATATACTGCTGGTAGAATACCCAATTATTAATACACAAGTATTTTTTCATTGCATGGCAATTACATTACCAAGTGTAATTAATGGGTGAGGATAAAGAGTTATTTTACCATTAATTTATAGAGCAATAAGAAAATGGAGGGGATCAATAGGTGGTATTTATCAACTTATGGACATTAAAATATATATATATATATTAATTGAAGTGTACAGAATTATACATCCATTACTGCTGATCTTATTGATCAGTTTCACACATGGGGTTCAACTGAGTGTTAGGTAACAGTCTGATTATGAAACCCTGCGCTCTTCAGAGATTGCAGTTATGAAATAAAATGACTGCTCTCTATTGCTGGAAGTGAATAGACACATCTGATTTGTGGTTGCTGTGAAGAAGCTGATGAAATGAACTGAGCAAAGGTTGAGTTAAGTGTTATGTTCCATGGTACCAAAACACTATCTCTAGGGGTGTTGCAAGGCAGCAAGAGTTTTCTGGAAAAGAGTATATGGGAAATGTATTTTTTGTGTATTTGGTACATTGGGACATAACTCTTAGCTCAATCCTTGCTTAGTTTGTTTCATCATCTTTTTCACAGCTACCACAAACTGGATGTGTCTGTTCACCTCCACCAATGGAGAGCAGTTGCCATATTTCATTCCATAGCAGTCATCTCTGAAGCGTGCAGGGTTACATAATCATCGAACCATTAGTACAAAACTGACCCATAAGATCGGCTGTAATGGATATATAATCCATTACACTTCGATTAATATGCCCACTCTACTGACAACAAATATACGAGTGCATTTTTTTCTGACTTATGGATTCTTAAACGGTATATGTGTGTGTGTGTGTGTATATATATATATACATATATGTGTGTGTGTGTGTATGTCTTTGTGCTTGTCCCCTACCCTGGCTGACAACTGGTGTTGGTTTGTTTATGCTTAGCAGTTTGGCAAAGGAGACCGATAGAATAAGTAACAGGTTTAAAAATAAGTACTGGGGTTGATGTGTTCTACTAAACCCTTCAAGGCAATGCCTCAGCATGACCAAAGTCTAATAACTGAAACAAGTAGTCAGACATCATGAGCAGACCACCATAGTTTCATATGATTGGTCTATTAATCTACAAATCAACGAGAAGCAATGGCATGGATAGGTCTTCTTGAACATTCTAGAATTTGACTTCCAGTCCTCAATAAACGCAGTTTGGCATGCATTTCTACCAGCCAGATGACCTAGATAGATGATAGGAACCTTCGTCACCATGAATATATAGCACAATAGTTTTCAGTTATGTTGGGCAAGCCGCAGGTTACCGTATCAATAACTTGCCGTAAACTCAATATCTCTCCGACTATATAATTATTGCTGCTGTTATCTGTAAAAGGCTAACGCAGTTTGTCTTTATCTGTGATGACATAATCTTCATGAGTGTTGTTCATCTACTCCAACACGCAACCCAAGAAACATATTTACATTCATCAACTGTCACCACCACAGACCAGTCCAACAACCTTTAGTCAGTGAGAAGATAATACATGCATCTCCTCATACGTCTAATATTTACTTTGATCAAAGGTTATTAGTATTTTCAAGATTAGTATAATTTTAGGAAAGTAATGTATCCTCAAAAGCTATTATGTGAGTAGTTAAAATTATCAGCTTTTTGTTAAAGATAATGGAATTAGATAAGATGTTGTTATTCAGCCCCGGGTCTGCCTTATCGAGGGTTTCCAGTTGTGACTACTTTTTTGTTTTTGGTAAACTCGTGATTACTTTGTCAGTGTCCGTCTCTTTCTAAGACATAGGGAACTTGGCTGCTATTTCTTGCACCACATAAAAAAACTTTCGTGTTAGTGGAGTAATCAACTGGAGAGAGAGAGGTGTGAGGTAGAGAGAGAGAGAGCTAACTGCGAGGTAGAGAGAGAGAGAGAGAGGGAGGTAGCAGATAGTGTTGAGTTGTAAGAGAGGGAAAGAACGAGAGTGAGTGAGAATCACATTCTGTCTACATTGTTGTTGTAACATAGCTGTCAATTCATTCCACAATTTTTATCATGTCAGAGGTAAGTTATTTCACATGTTGTCTGTGTTTTCTCTTGTCTGTTATTTACTTAAACCATTGTTAATTACAAACTAAATATAACCGAAATTTAACATGTTTTACTTAATGTAGTGTGGTTGAGGTAAAGCCTCATGTTAGAAAGACAATGCAGAAGAGATGGGTATCTATTGTATTTGATGAATGAATTAAGATGACTAATAACTTTCAGTGAAGCCGGTGAGAAGTAGTATTGATTTTAGTAGTTTTAAAGAGGTGTGGACTGAAAAGAGAGCTTCATGATTGTTCCATTACTTCTAACTTCATTTGACATCGATATAGTAAAACATTTTATATTTTTTGATGTCTTATTTCTTCAATCTCATCCGTCTTTTTATAGTAAAAATAGGCGAGTAAAGTTAATCATGTCCGAACTCTATTCTCTTCAAAGTAAAACTTGCGCCCAAGCCTCTCTCTTTGCTTTCTAAATGCCTTGTTCGGCCGACACAATGACATTATTATAATTTACTCATTTCGCCATCTTGTATATTTGTTCGTTATTTTCCTTTTTATATCTCATATCTTCATGTTTCTCTGGATTAGAACACGTTTATTTAAACAAAACCGATACCTTATTTCTTTTGAAAGAAATAAAAAGAAAAATCTTCTAACAATTGCATGCGTTCGTTGTTGGGCGGAGTTTTTGGAAGAGATACCCCTGCCTCATGGAGAACAAAAAGGGCATAAAATTAAAGAGGGTGTTAAAATTGAAATGTTTCGATAAGAATTCTCTCAGATTTGTGATTCCCGTTGTATGAAAAATATGAATTCTGAAATTTGAAAGAAAAACCCCACCCTTTTCCTATTCCAAGCAGTAGGAGGCTTTCAGACCCGTTGGTTACTCGTATTTAGTTGCGACAGAATCCAACTAATCAACAGCTATCCCTGGTTGGATTGGAACATTAATTAGATATGGAAAGCTTGAGCAATTTTATTTATCTTTTATATATAATTTTGTTAATTAACAAAAACCTGTCCCCACCTCGTTTAACGGTTTTTACTTGTTATCAAAACATTCATCATTTGGTGAACGAGAGAAAAGCGGCGTAATTTAAAAAAATAGAAAATCTAACTTGGCTTTTCTGAATAACCTAAACTAATTAATCCTTTCGACTATAGGCACAAGGCTTAACATTTTTGAGGGGTTAAATTCCAGTTTCTGACCCGGGCCCAAAATAAAAAATGGGGTAAAATAGTGTAATAGGTGTAAAACAACATGTAGTAAACGAATATGTAGTAAACGAAAATTTTTTTGCCCGGGTCAGAAACTGGAGTTTAACCTTTTGAGGGAGGGCACTTGTTCTCTCTCACACATGCATTATCTTTCATATACATGTACATCCAGGTTGTTCCAGCTGCTTGCAGTTAATTCTGTATGGCGTTCCCTCTTTTAATTGCTACATGTAGCTGGCTAACATTGTAACTTTGTACGTCTCTGGGATCCTAAAAGAGGACCTATAGTTATTTAGCCTGGTTTTCTGGTGCTCCAACATATTTCTGTGTATGTGTCCTTTTGTTCCTGCTACTGTTGGACACCACCTCTGCCTCAGTGTTGCATCGACCATCAACTGGGCATTGACTTTTAACTTTATATGAGTGTCTTGCATCTATGCAGGGTTTTGGGAGTGTTCACTAATATCTTTTTTACATTAGGCACACAGCTGAATAAGCCCCTAAGTTATAGCGATTGAATAATCTATACCTGTGAGATGGTGTGAAAAACTAAGCTATTAATCTAAGGAAGACCCGTTCTCACACAGGTTTTGACACTGAGAAGGGTAGGGCAAACCAAAGGAGCTTATGCTTTCTTTTGTGGGTGTTAGGTCATGGCATATAGGTGATGTGGTCCTTCAAACCATTGGCTGTGAAAGCCTTGTAATAGTGAGGACATTTGAAATCTTCTTACTGACATTACAATTTTTTTAAACACAATATAGGTGGGTGACAGAGGGCTGTTGACATACAACAGCCTTTCATTTACTTTGCAGTAGGGCCTATATATGTAACACTTTATCATGAGAAAGTATATTTCTTTTAGAATTAGTGTCAGTTTTTATGTGAAAGGGTAAATAATTTTTGAGACCCATATACCAGATTTTATTAGCCTTAACAGTCAGTAAAACTTATTTGTTTCTAAAGAGAGGGGGCAAAAAATAAATTTTGAAACATAGAAAATAAATAAACTAGAATAAAAAAATGTGGGCGAGGCAGGTTTTCTTTAAGTAGATAAACATTTCACACAGTCTCATAGGTATAGAAGAGTATCCAATAAAAATAACTTAAACGTTTTCTTCAGTGGTGAGCTTAGTGTAAATAAATAAAGATATTAGCGAACATCCCAAAACAACACACAGAGGTCGGATACTGAAGTAGGGTTAGCATTGAGTGCCCAGGTGCAGCTGTGTGGTAAGAGGTTTGCTTCCCAACAATGTAGTTCCAGGTTCAGTTCCACTTCGCGGCACCTTGGGCAAGTGTCTTCAAAAGCCTCAATCAACCAAAGCCTTGTGAGTGGATTTGGTAGACAGAAAATAAAAGAAACCTGTTGTGTCTGTCTGTCTGTCTCTT
>NC_068988.1:72733556-72734615 GCF_001194135.2 Octopus bimaculoides | reverse complement strand
CAAGACACTTTATTTCACGTTGCTCCAGTTCACTCAGCTGTAGAAATGAGTTGCGATGTCACAGGTGCCAAGCTGTATTGGCCTTTGCCTTTCCCTTGGATAACACTGGTGGCGTGGACAGGGGAGGCCAGTATGTATGGGCGACTGCTGGTCTTCCATAAACAACCTTGCCCGGACTTGTGCCTGGGAGGGTAAATTTCTAGGTGCAATCCCATGGTTAGTCATGACCGAAGGGGGTATCAGCATATATATATATATATATACATCGAATCTGTCTGTCTGTCACGGTGATGTACTTGCATAGCAAGTGACTTGATCTGAGATCGTGTGCTGAAACAAAAACAATTGCAGCATGGAAGATATTTTGTAAGCCTTTCAAGAACTCACAAAAACTCTTAGTTTCACTTCAACATTTAATTTTCATTTGTGTCAAAATATTTTCGTTCCTTAAATATTTTGGCATGAGTGAAAATTAAATGTTGAAGTGAAACTAATGGTTTTTGTGTTTTCTCTCACGCTGCAATTGTTTATATCATCATCATTTAACGTCTGCTTTCCATGCTAGCATGGGTTGGACGATTTGACTGAAGACTGGTGAACCAGATGGCAACACCAGGCTCCAATCTGATTTGACAGTTTCTACAGCTGGATGCCCTTTCTAATGCCAACCACTCCGAGAGTGTAGTGGGTGCTTTGATGTGCCACTGGCACGAAGGCCAGTCAGGTGGTCCTGGCAATGGCCACGTTCAAAATGGTGTATTTTAGGTGCCACCTGCACAGGAGCCAGTCCAGTGGCACTGGCAACGATCTTGCTTGAATGACTTTTCACATGCCACCGGCACAAGTGCCAGTAAGGCAACGCTGGTAACGATCACACTCGAACTGTGCTCTTAACGCTCCACTGGTACAGGTGCCATCATGATTTCACTTTCACTTGCCCCAACAGGTCTTCGCAAGACGAGTTTAGTGTCCAATGAAGGAGACGTTGGCAGGGGGGGGGGCCATTCGAATTTAGTTCGATTTCGATTTCACTTGCCTCAATAGGTCTTTGCAAGCGGA
>NC_068988.1:72731890-72733546 GCF_001194135.2 Octopus bimaculoides | reverse complement strand
CTGGTACAGGTGCCATCATGATTTCACTTTCACTTGCCCCAACAGGTCTTCGCAAGACGAGTTTAGTGTCCAATGAAGGAAAGGTACGCATAAGTGGGCTGGATACATCCCTAGCAGAGGCCTTGGATTTTGGTCTCACTTGGCTTGCCGGGTTTTCTCACACACAACATATTTCCAAAGGTCTCGGTCAAAAGTCATTGCTTCGGTGAGACCTAAAGTTTGGAGGTCGTGCTTCACCACCTCATCCCAGGTCTTCCTCGGCCTGCCTCTTCCACAGGTTCCCTCAACTGCTAGGGTGTGGCACTTTTTCACACAGCTATCCTCATCCATACCAGGGCAATCGTCTCTCTTGCACACCACAACTGATGCTTCTTAGGTTCAACTTTTCTCTCAAGGTACTTACACTCTGTCGAGTATGCACACTGACATTACACATCCATCGGAGCATACTGGCTTCATTCAATATATATCAATAGACTTGTTTCAGTCATTTGACAGTAGCCATGCTGGAGCATCACCTTTAGTCGAACAAATCAACCCCAGGGCTTGTTCTTTGTAAGCCTGGTACTTATTCTATTGGTCTCTTTTGCCGAACCACTAAGTTATGGGGACGTAAACACACCAACATTGGTTGTCAACCAGTGGTGGTGGGGACAAACACACACACAAATGCATGCATGCATACATACATATGTGATGGGCTTCTTTCTAACAAATCTGCTCATAAGGCTTTGGTTTGCCCAAGGTGTCAAGCAGTGAGACTGCATCCGGAACCGTGTGGTTCAGAAGCAAGCTTCTTAAAACAGAGTCACTCCTGCATATTTATACACACATAGCATCGTCATCATTGTTTAATGTCCATTTTCCATGCTCGCATGGGTTGAACAGTTTGACAGTCACTGGTAAGGTCGGGGCTGAACTAAGCTCCATTGTTTGTTCTGGCATGGTTTCTACAGTGGTTGGCATTAGGGTGCTTTTTATGTGGCATCAACACATATAAGCACATTAAGGAACATATGGACATAAATAGACACAACATGCATACACACTTGTAGATACCTACATATTTACAGATATGCAAGAAGCTTGCTTCCCAACCTTATGGTTCCGGGTTCAGTCCCACTGCAAGGCACCTTGGGCAAGTGTCTTCTACTATAGCCTCAGGCCGACCAAAGCTTTCTGAATGGATTTGGTAGAAGAAACTGAAAGAAGCCCGTCGTATATATATATATATGCCTATGCATGTCTTGTTGTCTGTCCTCTCCTTACTGCTTAACAACCAGTGTTGGTGTGTTTGCATCCCTGTAACTTAGGAGTTGGGCAAAAGAGGCTGATAGAATAAGTACCAGGCTTAAAAAATAAGTACTGGTCTCAATTCGTTTGACTAAAAATTCAAGGCGGTGCCCCAGCATGGCGACAGTTTAATGACTGAAACAAGTAAAAGACATATATGAATATAGACACATACATATAGACCCATACATATATATTTATATAAATAATATTTTTATAAACAAATCCGAAAGGCTTTGCGAGTTATATACCTATACATATATATATATATATATATAAATATATTATTAGATATTAGGTAATAAAACAAATGGTTTATACCAGGTAGCTTACACATTAACCATATATATATATATATATATA
>NC_068988.1:72724783-72731880 GCF_001194135.2 Octopus bimaculoides | reverse complement strand
TATATATAAATATATATACACACACACACACACACACACACAAGAACTTTCAGACACATTACATGCATGTATGTAGATACACGTACGTGCACACACACACACACATACCTATAATTCATTCAGTTCAACAACTGGAAATCTTTTGTCACCAATAAAATCAGTGTCATCATTGAGTTGGTGATTGCTATTGACCTGTTCCTCATAAATTATAATTGATGCCAATCAATGTTTGTGGAACTTAAAATGTCATTTGGAAAACTGTATATTTCTATTTAAAACTATCAGTTGTTTATATTTAAGTGGCAAAGTCAAATTATTCTGGGTATCAACACTGGATATGGATAACATGATGTTTTGCAAATCATAGGGTTCTCTAGATTGTGCCATCTCAGCCTTCATTCTCCAAACCTTCTTTTCTACTTCATTCATAGTTCTTCTGAGGAAATAATATAATCCAGATGTTTTTGGATAAGGAATTTTTAACTATTTTCTTTTATAAAAATTTTTAGTATTATGTTAATTGCAAAGACTTTCTTTTAATAATGAAATAATTTAAATTTGTATCTTGAATTATTTTTATTTATCTAAATTTACCACAAACATTTTGGCTCTTATGTTTCATAATAAACCCTAAAGTTGTTTACTTTTGCTTTTCTGGTCCCTTATGGACAAGGAGAGTAAGTGTTCATAATGCTTTAACAATCAATGGAGAAACCTTTATTTTGGAAATAGATTTTAACTACACTTGTTCCGGTAGCTACTTGTGAACCAAATCTGCTATTGAGTTTCAATTCTTTTTTGCAACTATTTTATCTTTGATTAGTTTTACACTCTAGGAGTAACATGGACATCTTCTTTTCTAAACATGAGTCCCTCTGCCAAATTCAGATAGAATAGTGTGATTAAAATAACTTGAAATTACATATTGTTCTAAAGCTACGTATAGATTAAGATTATGTACATATCAATTCTTATCTTCTCAATGATAATATCTATGTAGGTTAGTGTGGTTACATTTAAAGTGTACTTCATTTATGAAATCATTACTCTTATTATTACTATTTTAACCTATGATCTATCTTTTATCATTAGTATCACAATATTCTCCTTGAATTTTACTTTTTTTTTCTCTGATATGTTCACTGAACATTTAAAGTGGTTGAATTTAGTTAGTTCAGCTTCAACTTTAGGCCAGAATATACTGTGAGGAGTGAAATATAGCATATTTAATTGATATGGATTAGAAAATATGTAGGAGATGGGCAACACATTTTCCTTATAAATCTTGGAATGTCATTTGCTTTGTTACTGTTTGACATGTTTGTGTCATAGACCACTATAGGTTTTTATTTCTGCACAGTGAGGGATAAAAGTTATTAGCGAGCAAATACAGCATTATATAATGGTAATAAACAGAGTTTGTTGTCCTCTGTCTTGCTAGTTTCTGACAAATTATCCAATCTATGCCAGCGTGGAGGATGGACATTAAATGATAATGATGAAAAATAATAAACTTATAAATTGTTGTTTCATGACTTTATCCTGATGTTCAAGAAAGATTCAGTACATTTTGAATGTGTAAGTTGACAGTAATTTTAAGCAGAAGCTTTTAAGCAATTTAATTTGATAAAAGTGTAGTATGTTGGAATATCTTTAGGTATTTAATGTATGGGGCATTAAAAAACAAACTAGAAATATACAGTGATCTCTCCCTGCTCTTCTGTCTTGCAAATTACATTCTTTTATTCTTTTACTCGTTTCAGTCATTTGGCTGTGGCCATGCTGGAGCACCGCCTTTAGTTGAGCAAATCGACCCCAGAGCTTATTCTTTGTAAGCCTAGTACTTATTCTATCGGTCAGTTTTGCCGAACTGCTAAGTTATGGAGATGTAAACACACCAGCATTGATTGTCAAGCGATGTTGCGGGGACAAACACAGAAACACAAACATATACACACACACATATATATATATATATATATATATATATATATATATATATATATATATATATATATATATATATATACATATACGACGGGCTTCTTCCAGTTTCTGTCTACCAAATCCACTCACAAGGCTTTGGTTGGCCTGAAGCTATAGTAGAAGACACTTGCCCAAGGTGCCACACAGTGGGACTGAACCCAGGACCATGTGGTTAGTAAGCAAGCTACTTACTGCACAGCTACTCCTGCATCTGGTAACCTTACTAGTGTTGGTAGCATGAAAACAAAGCATCCAGTACACTCTGTAAAGTGGTTGGTGTTAGGGAGGGTATAAAACCATGCCAAAGCTGACATTGGAGCCTGATGTTGCTATGTGGCTTACTGGATTTTGTCCAACCATCCAACACCTGCCAGCAAAGAAAGTGGATGGTGAAGATGATTAGAAAAGAGTTGATTAGTAGGTAAAATTCATCACACTTTACTTACTGGTTGCTAAAATTTATTATAGTTTATATTGGCCGAAATATTCTCAAAATATTAATCCACACTTAGAATTCACATTATTTAATAAGAAATACCTAATTTTATAACATTAATGATAGACAAGTCAAAATGCATTGTTAATTAATTTCAAATAAGAGATAAGCTATACATTTGATCTAATCAATGCTGTTTGCTGTGGAGGCTAATTGTGACTGAAAGATTAGAAACACTCTCTTTCTACAAGGGCAACTTTATGCATGAGAAAGATACTGCATAAATGAAAGCTGATAATAAAATTGATTGAAAAATATGAATAGACAGAACGATTGATTTAAAAAAAATTCATTTATAATTGGTGCAGTATGGCTGTGTGGAAAGAAGTTTACTTCCCAACCACATGGTTTTGGGTTCAGTCCTACTGTGAGGCACTTGGGGAAAGTGTCTTCTATTATAACTCTTGGGGGACCAAAACCTTCTGAGTGAATTTGGTAGATAGAAACTGAAAGAAACCTATTGTGTGTGTGTGTGTGTGTATATCTCCTACTGCTGCTTGGGAACTGGTGTTTGTAAACATCCCTGTAAGTTAGTAGTTCAGCAAAAGAGACCAATAGAATACTAAACTTAAAAATAAGCTCTTGTTTTGATTTGTTTTCTAAACCTTTCATGGTGGTGCTCTGGCATGGCTGCAGTCCAGTGATTGAAATGAGTAGAAAAATAAAAGATATGATATACACTCATGATTTATAATTATAAGGAATCATATTGCACACCACTATTGGAAATGAAATACCAAAAAATATGTTGTATAAAATGCACTATTTAGATAATTAACAAAAAAAATTAAACTAGTTATAATGGTATTACTGAGATAAATTTCCTAAATTATCAAACTGCTTCAGAATTGGGGAAGCATACACCACTGTCTGTTTTATTTATTTTTTTTTCAAACTGGTTTTGAATTTCCAAGTTTTGAACATTGGAGAATCTGTTTTGATAATTTCAAATGAATAAATGTATTTTTGTTTGTTTTTTTCTAAAATGTTGTCTTTGAACTTAAAATGGTGTTGGAAGTAAAAGAATAATTGTATAAAGTTAACATAACTATGCTTTTTATCCTTAGAAAATTGGTTTGTTTTTAATGATGTATACATTTAGTTTTGGTGGTTTGCTGTGCTTGAGAAGACACATCAAGATCAGTAAAATTGTGGTTGTCGTTGCACATTAGCATGTCCCCTGGGTGCTGGTGCCACATAAAAGCACTTGTGCTGGTGCTGTGTAAAAGCACCAAGTACACTCTGTAAAGTGGTTGCTGTTAAAGGCATCTAGCCCTAGAAACCATATCAAATTAGGCATGGAACCTGGACAGCTCTTCAGCTTGCCAGTTTCTGTCAAATCGTCCAACCCATGCCAGCATGGAAAACAGACGTTAAATGTTGATGATGATGTTACCACAGGAGAAAATATTTTAGTGAGAATTTTTAAAAAAAAACAATTGCTCTTATTTTACTTATCAAGTAATTTTTTTTTAAAAAAGAAAAAGGCCTGGTTTTTATGCTTTGAATATCAGACATGTAAGATCTGGCAATTTTTCTTTTGTTCTTAATTACATACATCAATTAATATAATCTTAGAATTGTTTAATAAAATACAATATTATATAAAATGTATATATATTGTGAAAGAATGTTAACATAATAAATGATATATATTGCACATATATTAAATGATATATTGACTGAATAGCCTCAAACAGAAACTAAGAATATTTTGTCATTTTGCTGTTTTCATTTTGCTTCTGAATTGTTTTGATGTTTTAAGATGCTAACCGACTTTGAGTGCTACAATCTAATCAAAACATTAAAGAAATAGAACAAACATTTAATGTATTAAATATTTCATTTACTCATAAGTTAGCTTGAATAGAAAATATGACATATGACATTCTGAACTAGGAAAATGAATAATGTTTAGTTTTCTTGCACCCAGAATTTTTTGGTTTAAAAATCTGGAAATATTGTGTATATCATATAGGAATAAATATGGTATTGATATCTGTTATAGCTGAATCTGAACTACTGTAAATATGCTGAGAAATCAAAGAAGAAAGCATTTGGAAATGGAAATTATATTTTTTGCAAATTTTTTTCTATTTTGATATTGTACAATAAATATTAGGGTTACCTAATCTTGCAACAAAATATAATTTGATTTTAACAAATACTTGAAAAAGTAATTTATTTTTCGATAAAAAAAAATTTTAATTCTATAATACAAATAAAAAAACTTTGCACAGAATAAGGTATGTATTGTAATATTTGCTTAGATTGACTATTGTTTTAATTGAAATTGATTAGTATTTTATAATTTTCATTATTGTTAGATTTCTTTTTGCTGGTAAGAAATAAAATAGTATTGTTATTTCTAATAGAAATTTTTTTTGTAGGAATTCACAAAAGCTGCTGAAGAGGTGAAGGGGCTGAGTATAACTCCATCAAATGATGAGTTGTTGGAATTATATTCTCTCTACAAACAAGCTACAGTTGGTGATATTAACACAGGTGATTATTATTAGTGATAGCATTTTTGGTAAAGTGTAAAATGGAATCATTAGTTACATAAGAAAAGTACTCCTTTAGTTGTATATCCATTGTCAATTTGAACTTGTTGGATTGGATAAATCTGCTTATTGCTTTTTCTCTCCAGTTGAAATCTTTCCATGTTGTAAAAAAAGACAACTTATTTTAAGATATTATTTTCAAAAACAATCTAAAGCTCATCCTCATAAAAATCTCTCATGTCACACTGATGCAACACGGGATTTTCAATTATTAATGTTACTTGGGCATCATTTTTGCACTTAACTCTTTATGCCATTCACATTCCCGGGTGACTTGTGATTTCTCTATTACATACTTTTTGTTACATTTCTAATATTTCTGTTGAATTTATTCAATGATATTTACTTGCCACTAAATCATTTAAAGAGCCACTGATCAATTTATTGATTAACTCTAAAACAAATATGGTTAGAGGATTGAACATTTCCTAATACATATCTCTTATAATTTGTGATACAAAGAGTTCCTATTTCATTTTTTAATCCTGCTTTGCTGATTGTATTTGAATTTTTCCTCCAATTATTGTCAACTTGAATTCATATTTTCTTTTAATCATTTATTGGTTTCAAAGTTTGGAGTGTGTTCATGCTGGAGCACTGTCTACAAAGAATTTTTAGTTGATTATATTGTTCTAATTTCTAGTTTAGTCTAGTACTTTTTTAACTGATTACTTTTGAATAATACATAATACATGGAACTGGCCACACTAGTAAACATAAATACACAAATACAGACACAAACAAATGCACACACACACACACACACACATTGCTGCACCCTCTTTGTTGCACACTCCATCCTCCATCTCATTCTCTACCTCAACCACCTTTTCCACAACTATTCTTGCTTGCACTAAACACTACAAATTTCTAACACTCTCATCCTGTCCTACCTGATGCCACTACACCCACCCTTTCTCCACTCTCTCTAACCCAACCCGTCCACTGCTCTCACCCTTGTTCTCTCTTCCCTGCAGCCGACACTCCACCTACCACTTTTTCCTCTCTCTCTCCTTCCTGTTTACCACTGCCTCCACTACCCCTTCCCCATATCTCAACTTCTCTTTCCTTCACCCTACCCACACCAATCTGTCCATCCTTTCTCTCTGTTCCTCTGTCTTTGCTGGCTTTGTAGTGATGACCATGACTTCGAAACACAGGTCCCAACTCATGGCTTACAATTTCATTCAACAGGAATACTTCTCAAACTGCCCTTGCCTGTGCCCAGTCTGTTGACCATGCATTGACTCTCTCTCCCTGCACCTACCTTACCTTTACCTGCTTCTGTTTGCCCATTACCTACTACCCCTCAAACTCACCATTCTTCAGGTTTTCTGCCAAATCCAATCTGACCCCCTCCATTTCCTACATCTTTTTTAATCTCCCCTCTTTCCTCCTTCAAACATGCCCATAACCTAAACGATTTTTTAGTCTGTAGCTTCTTCTCCACTCCTGGTACCAACCTAGCTTCTTTTGCTCTTATCCATGTTGCCACACCTGTCCCTAATGATACCATTTTTCATCTATGTTGATGCGGTAACGAGATCTCTGTGTCCATGCGTAGCCTGGTGTGAACAAGTAAAGTGGTGGTGATAGAGGAGCTCAGGAGTTTGTCTCTCTTGTTCAGTGTGGCACCATGCACTGAGTTTTTGGACTTTGACAGATGACATTACCATGAGAGCATCTCATCTGCTGGACCAGTTCCTTAGTTGATTGGTATGGATCCTTGCAGATGAACTCATTCAATTGATCCTCACTAAACTGAACAAGTTAGCCCAAATGTTGAGAATCTGTGGGGTTAAATTCTACTCCTTGAAGAATGTAAACCATTCCTGTGCAGCACTTTTAGTAATAATACTTTCTCCATACACAGTACAAATGCCTTGAGTGGCTTCAACAGCTTTGAAATCTTGATTGAAAGCAAAGAGAAGCCGGTGTTGAAAATGCTTATTTTTTCCAGCTTGGTACTCCATTGTTGTATATCTGAAAAGAGATAAAATTTCAAAAATGATGAACAAAAGTTGCAGAGAAAGAATATATCCCCCCCCCCC
>NC_068988.1:72709073-72724738 GCF_001194135.2 Octopus bimaculoides | reverse complement strand
ATTGGAAAGAAGTGAATAAATTTATCTGATAACCCAATTATACACTTATATATATATATATATATATATATATATATATATATGGGAGAATATACAAATAATAACAACAGACGAGGACAGGTGGTGTAAATAACAAAAGTATATATTAGTATGACGCTCGGGAATACGGAAAGTATATATATATATACATACACACACATACTTGTAATGGGCTTTCTCCTAGCTTCCATCTACCAAATTTCAACTGCAAGGCCTTGGTTAATGTGAGCTTACAGTAGGAGACACTTGTCAATGTTGGTGTACTATAGGATGGAACTCAGAACTATGTGGTTGTTCAAAGAACTCTTTAACCAAATGGTTGGCTGAATGAATGAAGCATATGATGAATGTACAACTGCAAAAATAGAATAAGATTCTTTTTGGCATGAAAAGTCAGTTCTGACATTTCAGTTGGAATTCTTTTTGAAGAAATGAGAAGTGTTGAGAAATTTAAGTAAAAATATGGAAGATGAGTTGTAGAGCAAGGAAAAGGTGACGAAAGGGAATTGGAAATTTGTACACACGCACATATATAAAATAAACCCATCTTTTGTTAGTTTCACTGCTGAATATTGTATTCATCTGATTAACCAAATTCCTTACTTGTTGAATGTTAGTATATGTGGTAGAGTACGCACTTCTACACTTGCTGTACTCCTGGGGCATAATCAGTATGTCACTTTGTAACAGTTTTCATCTACTCAATTTTATCCATAAGGCAGGTATCTTCTGTGAAATTTTTAAAATAAGAGTTTTAGGTTTTATTTTACCTTCAAGAAATCAAATTTTGAAATTGTTAATAAACTTTGGATGAAATATAAATAAATTTGTAATGTTTTATAATATTGTATCAAACTAGACAGATTTATGCTTTCTTCAATAACCAATTTTTCTTTATTATTTTCTTTTTTCTTGCAGAAAAACCTGGCATTTTGGACATGAAAGCTAAGGCTAAATGGAATGCTTGGAATGATAGAAAAGGTGAATAAATCAACTATTTGTGTTGGAGTTATAAAGACATTGATTTGAATTTATAAAAAAAAAAAACTGCTTGTTCCATGTAAAATCCTAATTTTGTAGGCCTCTAAAGCTATGAACCAAAATTGAATGTTGTATGTGGTAAATTTCCTCAAAATTTCTATGAAATTTTCAACAATAAATATGAAATAAATGTTCTTTATAATATGGGAAAAAATAATTTCACCATTATCTTCATGACTGTTTTCCATGCTTACGTGGGCTGGACAGGCCTTCTTCAGTACAGAATCTTGTCTCTTGTAATTCTTAATCATGTTTTTTATGAAGTTAGCCTTTTGACACCAATCTTCATCACTTGTTCCTGTGTCTTCTTCTACAACTCACATTTTTAGCCAGTTGTCATCCTCCATACATATCACTTATCTGTACCAGCATAGTATTTTTAGCATGCTATGTCTGATTCTTCTTATGTCCCATTTTCTCTCAACTCATTTGTGCTCTGCCACTTATGTATACTGGTATTACATATCCAGTGTAATCCAGAATTTGATTGCCTCATTTCTTTCCAGCCTTCACTGATGCTCTGTATAAACTGCCCATATTTCACCCATGTGCAACATCACACTTCTTGTACAAGCATTAACTTGCCCTTCATTCAGAAGGAGATTCTGTTGGTTGCCAGCAGAGGTAATAGCTCTATGAACTTTTTCACAACATTCTTATGCTGGCTATTATACTTCTGGAAAATTCACGTCCACCGAGGTAACAAAAGCTATCATTTCTTAGAAGCCATCTAAAGCATGAATTGAGTGGTGACAAGCAAGCAAACCAGCAGAGATTGTGGCTCGTTGATTTTTGCTGTTGTCACTTAAAGCTTCATACTTATGAACCTTTCCCATCGAGTGAAGATGCTTCTCTATAGTAGTGTGGGAGCATTCCATTTTCTCTGCCAGTTCCCTTGTCGTTTGATGTTGCGAGCAGCTTTTGCGGCCTTAGAACCTTGATTAAAGGTAAAAAGAAGGTGTCAAAAATGCTTATTTTTCTTAACTTGACATTCCATTTTAATGATCTGAAAATAAATAAAAATTAACTAAAATTAACTAGAAAGAAAAAACAAAAAAAAACAAAATAGATTCCAAAATGATTCAAAAATAGAATTCTTGAAAAAAATAGATTCCAAAATTAAAAAAAAACAACAGGAACTTAGTTGCCAACCCAATATTTGCTGTCGTTTTATTAGATGTTTTCATTAAAATATCATTTTTATTTAAACCTAATTTTGTATTCATTTAGTCTGCTTTTGAATTTCTTAGGAACATCAAAAGAAGAAGCAGAGACCTTGTACATTAAAAAAGTTAAAGAGTTGAAATCCAAACAAGGATAAAGTTAAACAAGCTCTGTAAGTAATAACTAAAATTTTAAAGTACAGTCTATGCAATTATTTTTTGTACAATTTATGTATTTAACTATTAAAGTGCACTGGAATCAGTAATGGGTGTCTGAAAATGATTTAAATGAAGTTTTTTTTTTATTCCACTTTCAAATTTGGTGAAGTATTCTTCAGTGTTTTTATTTGATTCAGGTACTTTTTCTTTTTATTTCAATTTAGTTTGATTAGAATTTTCTAGTATATATATAGTTCTTTAAAATGGTTAGTAATTTTTCTTGTAGCTTTTAAATTTGAATAGTAATTTTATTAAGTATTTGCTTTCACATTTTGTAAAGGTGGCTTTGAAAATTAAACTTGAATTTTATGCCATTCCTTTACATGTTGAATATCTGATCGAGGTTGAAAAAAAAATTTGTACCAGTAAAATAATCTCTCTGATAAGCTTGTAGACGCCCCCTGTCTAGTTTCTCTGGCTGAAGAGGAGATAACCACTCCAAAATGCTTGCATCCCAGTCTGGGCAGGTGGTGCTGTGAGCTAATTTTAGTGTATTTACACCATTTGTCTATGGCAAGAAATTTTGTCCATGACAAAACTCAGAGAATGGCTTGAATATGCTCCAAACATATTTGAACTGGTTATGACCTTGTATTAGTAATATTAGGACTGTTTCCATTGATTATGGCCTGTCTTTGCCTATATTAATTTTGTACCTAATCAAAAGAAATCAGTGTTTAACCTTTACAAACACATTTTTGTAACATTATCATGTTCTTTCATCTCTTTCTTGTGATAAAAGGGCATATAGATGGAGGTGTGCCTGTATGGTGAGAAGCTTGCTTCCCATCTACATGGTTCTAGGTTCAGTCCCATTGCATGGCACCTTGGGCAAGTGTCTTCTACTATAGTCTTTAGCCTTGTGAGTGGATTTGATAGATGGAAACTGAAAACAAGCCTGTCATATACACACACACACACACACACACAGGTCAAAAATAAGGAGTGCGTTGCATTACGTGACTAATATTTTCAGAAGTCAAATATGTATAGTAATAAACAAATGAATGGAAAGACATATACTAAATGCATAGATGAATGGAGAACAAACACAGAAGGTCATCAGTTTCTTGATACCTCAGTCAGTGACCATCTGTGTTTGTTTTCCCTTTATTTATGCTTTCAGTGCATTTAGTATGTCTTTCTGTCCATTTGTTCATTACTATATGTATATACGTAGATATATATATGTATATATTTATCTATGTGTGTGTCTTTGTCCCCCACTCCACCCTCATCACCGCTGGTGTTAGTGTTTATATTCCCATAATCTAGTGGTTTGGCAAAAGAGACTGATAAAATAAGTACTAGTTAAGTATTTAAGAGGAACCATTAAGTACAATACTTAATTTTAGCATATTATTAAAACTATTTCATACATTTGTCTTCTAATTGAAAAAAGATTGATAATGCAATAATTATTATAAAGGATGCAAGTTGCAGTATATTGCTGTTAAGGAATTGCATGCACAACTTTGTGTGTACATGCAACCATGCACACATCATTGACAACTTTCAGCCTGAAGTTTAACTATATCATAACAGTTTATTTACTGCATAGTCAGAAGTCATCAGTTATATTCTGGAGCGATGCTTCATTTTTGAATACATTGTATAAACTTTACTTCATTTATTATCTGTCTTGGTCATAGATGTTAAGTCGTTTTCTCACTCATTTGCCCTTTTCTTTATAACAAACAACTTAGTGCTATATTAACTGTAGTTGCTAAGAAGCTTGAATGTTAATGTATTTATGGCCTAGTGGTTAAAAAGTTTATTTTGCCATCAACTGGGTCTGGATTTAATTTCATTGCTTGGTATCTTGAGCAAGTGTCTTTTACATTAGCTTCAAGTTAAGTTTGATAGATAGAAACTTGGAATCTTGTCATTAAAAAAATAAGTAAATGAAAGAACAAAACAAAACAAAACAACAACAACAACAGAAAACAAGCGAGATGGTAGAGTTCATTCTTCTGAAAGCATATGAACTGGGTCTGAAGATTACAACTTGCTATAATGACCTGCTGTTGCATACTATTGTGACCCATGTTATGATTTCTTCCTCCTTTACTCTCACCAATCTCAGAAGTCACAGGTATTGCTTTTCGTCCCCTGACAAAAAGAAAGAAAAACTTTTTATAAGCATTGAATAGATATTTCATATTTAAAGATATAATTTAATCATTTACTATTGTATGTGTCTAAAATGTGCCAGTCATTTTAACAGATAAATTTCAAATGACTTTCCAAAACAAAAATATATTATATAAAATGTTCATTTCTTTTCATTTTGGTCTGGGTTTGGTTCACTTTGTGTTTCGTTCTAACCATAGATGTCACATATGTGAAAAACATCGAATGTATTAATTTTCACTAAAAAAAAATAATTTAGTTGAAATTTATTCTGATGAAAACGTGTCCAGTTGAAATTGATGAATGAATTATCTCCCTTAGCCTGTTTTCCAAGTTTTCTGCAGAAAATTGATATATTTAATATTTAAATTTTCTTTGACAAAATATGCATGCACCATATTCTGTCCTACAAACTATGATGGTAGAACAGCTTTAAGGAAGGTTAATAAGAATATTTAGGAATTGGAAAAATAGATTGTATATAGGGGAAGTAAGCACAAATGAAAAGTTGGCTTTGGGATGTGTTTTGCTACATGTTTAAACAACATGATCTTGGGTCAGAATACACTGTCGTTATTAATTATATTTTAATAAGGCCACTGGCTGTTTGAGACACTACTGCCTGATTAGGCTATTAATAAGGCCAAGGAAGTCTGAAATAATGTGATCTGATAGTCCCGGAAGCGATGGCAGATGATTATCTCCTGCTGGTGATGCAAACACGAGTGCTTATATGCACCACAAGCTTATGAGAAGTTCTCTCATGATAACTATTGCAGTATTCTCTGTTCTAACACAACGTCCACTTTTAAGTGGGGATAAATATTACTTTTTACATTATAACATATCTGATACATCAAATCAAGGTGTCACACTCCTCCAGCATTAAATGAACGACCTTTATTTAGATACTTTCTTAAGTAAGGCTCATCAGGGCTATATAGCAATAGCAATCAAATTCATAGATAATATTTTGACTGTAGCTTTATTTAGTTTCTTTGGTTGAAATTTCTAATTAAAAAAAAGTTTTTATTCTCCAAAATTGAGGAAGGTGTGGTAGAACATGAAATTGAAATTCAATAAAGAAAAATTTGGAACTATTTTTATTGATTTAGATTTTTTTTTTTATTGTAGTTGTATTTCAGTTTCAGATTAAAAATTTGATCATCTCTCTGAAAGTGGTTCACTATTTGCTTAGTTAAATTATTTTATTATCACCTTGTGTTATTTAGTAAATTTTATCTGATATTATTTATGCAGGTTACAATACAACACACATGCTGAATCAACTTAACCTTGTCTTGTTAGTACACATATTATTTTGGCCTCTTTGAATCCCATCAAAACTTTGTTCTTACCTATTTCAGTTGTAATTAGTACAGCCACTCTTAACCTTCTCAATAATTGGGACCATTTGACATTGTTTCTAGATATTTTAATTTCAAATTGACATTCCCATGCCGGAGTAATTCTTCAATAATATGATTTATAAAAATCCTTTTCAGGATTTTGTAGATATTTTAACTCTTCATTGAATAGTTATTCCTTAAATATATTGTATTTTGTTAGAGGGATGACTAATAAATTGAATGTTATTTTTCATCTGATGTGTTAGGTTAGTGTCCACTGCTCTATGAGCATATTTAGTATAAGACTTTTAACATGGCTGTCATTCCTAAAGCTTATCTATAGTAAAGAAGACTGAACTAGTTTATGTAAAACACAGACTGCAAATTAATAATGGTTTTATTAAAATTCTATAACAAAAATATGTGAATTTTATTAGACATGTAAAAGTATATTCTTGAAGAGATTAGTTATCTTAGTGCAAACATGGTTGTCTAATAAGTGAAGTTAGTTACTTTTTTAACACATGGACACTTTTTCCAAAATACAGTAAGCAGTATATATCTATCGATTAATTTTGAGGAATATTCTAAATTCTATTTATTTCTGTTTTTCTTTCAGTGACCTGATAGAGCCAGGATTTGATTCCTTTCACATCTGCAGCCATTATGAACATCTGTTGCTAAATTAATTTTTTTCTTAAAATTAAAATAATTTCTATAATTTTCTGTTTTGACTTATTCAATTTCTTGCTTCATTGTAGCTATGTTTTGTTCATTGAAATAGTTGAAATCTTTTACTTGTAATATCCTGTTCTGGGAGAAATAATTACCCCTGAGCAAATTCAAAAACACCCAAACTTTGATGTGCTTGTACTAATAGTACATAATCATTTTGAAATAGTGCAGATAAAAATCATCAATTTCTCAGTTTTTTTCTATGCTGGTTTGGGTTAGACTAATCTGGAATACACTGTCTGTCCATGGGTTGCACAGATTTGGTATAAAGTGCTATTTCTATGAAGCCATTTACAGATCACATCAGTAATGAACAACAATGACTCTAAAGGATATGTTGGGTAACACTATAGTTTAAATTTTCATGTACAAGAGGTTATTCATGAGGAATGAAAAGTCGATCTAGGCTCTTGGAAATCTGTGATGCAAATAACCTAACCAGTTGCAATACAACTAAAAGATACTGCTAGCCATAGGTTCAGAGAAGGTCTAGGTGACTATTATGTTGAGAAAGTGGATATAGTGAGTAATAACATAAAGACAACAGGTTGTCTCTTAAGAACTAGAACTTTCAAGAGACCAGATCATCTGTGGTTGGAACAAAGTACTAGCCAGACAGAAGGTGATGTGGTGGTTGAATGGTAACAGTAGAGAGAACTGTAAAAGCCAAAGGACAGGCCTGGTATCAGGCATCTAGAAATTAGAATATCATACAGCAGACAGCTGGTATATAGAGCATGACAAGAAGCAGGAAGTAAGATGTTTACTTATGTTATTTGATCAGAGATTTAAAGTGTTCTGGATTGCAAAGCAGTGTGTCAATATGAATTGAGATGTTGGGGAAAAGTCTGTTCAGAATGACAGCAGCTCACTGACACTCTGAAGAAAATGACTTGGAAACATTATTATTGACTGTTGAGGATGCATAGGAGAAAAAGAGACTACTCAACAGAAGGAATGTTCTAGAAAGAAGCAGCTATGGATGCATGAAGCAGATGGATAAGTTTTGAAAGCATGTGTCAAGAAATAGTGCTACTGGCACCCTCTTCACAGTCAGACAACTGCAAGGAACAAGCCACTCAAATTGAAGGAAGCCTTGACAGGGTGCCACACATAGTTGTTGAGGAAACTAGGTGTGGGAGTTGTCATTTATTGAGATGCCATTAGCAAAGTGAGAGAGGGCAATGAGTTCAGCAAGGAATTTAGTGTGTATTGGAACCTGGTTTTCCCTCTGCTTCCTGGTTATAGCTTTTCAAGCGATAACAAGAATTGTATGTCATTGGCCTAGGGAAGAAGGCTATAGGCTTGTGACTGAATCTGTTGACTTGAAGAATTCTAAACATGGTAGTAAAACCTGGAATCAAGAGGTTTCAAAGTTAACTGAATCAAGTTTTAATTAATAGAGAAGACAGAACTCTATAACTACATGGAAAGTGCCCTGCTCAGTATGTAGAAATAAAATAAGAATGATTCCATATGATATACTAAATGTAGTGAGATCACAAGCAGACTAACAGAGAAGGAATATTTTGTATGCATAGGCATGGAAGTAGTTAGCAGTGAGAACACTTTTGAAGTTCCTTCAAATGTTAGGAATATCCCATAGAATTAGTTGATAGCTTCTCTTACCTAGATGACTTAAAAACAATGGAGATGAGTTCTGTTGCTGGAGTAAGAACCAAGAAGAAAGGTTAGGGAGCTATTACCTCTGCTGGTAACGAGGTTCATTTTAAGTAAAAGCTAGCTTGATTGACGCTTTTGTACGAATTGTGATGTTACATGATAGTGAGATGTGGGCTTTGGGTGCTAAAGTTGTGTGAGGGCTAGTAAGAAATGAAGTGAATATGCTCTGGTGGATGTATGTTAGTGTACATGAACAACGAAGCATGTACAAGCTGAGGAGGTGGTGGAAAAAAACTGCTGGAATCAAATATAATGCAAAAGAAACTACACTAGTATGAATGTGTGATGCGTATGGTGGATGACATTTCAGTAATGAAGTGTTGAGTAATCCAAGTTAAAGAAGGAATCTGCAAAAGGGAAGCTGATCTCAGGATACTGGACCTCATGAAGGAGTTCTGTGACAAGTGGTGTCATGCTGCACTAGAGATGACCTGTCCAACCCATACTAGCATGTAAAAATGAACATAAAAGTAATGATGAGGATGGCCAGTGACTAAAGAAGTTGGCCCTCTAGATTCTGGGTGCTTTTTTCAACCCTGTTTTGTTTCAGATTACTATTTATCCTGTGGTGGTTTACGTCAGTCTTTGGTGTATATGTTAGTCATGGTAGTTCCAGCATGTAGCAGTGTTACATTTTTTATAAGCTGTTGTTTTGCTGCTGGGAAAACATGCCTTGGAATGAATGAAAATGATAATGATCTTTTATTTTTGTGGATTATTTTATAAATCAAGAAATAATATTTATGTATTATTAATAATAGTAATTATAATAATTTGTAATTAATAATTGTTAAGAGTTCAAGCTGACATAATTAACCAGAGAAAGTGCTTAGTGGCATGTCTTTTGGCTTTATGTTCTGAGTTCTAATTCTGGCAAGGTCACCTTTGCCATTCATCTTTTTGGGGGTCAATAAAATAAAGTACTAGTTGAGCACTGGGTGGTGGTGGTGGTGTTAATTTAATTGACTTACTCCTCCCTTGGAATTTCAGGCCTTGTGCCTATTAGTAGAAAGGATATTAATAATTATTGTTTATAATAACTACTATTTAAGCAATATTGACTTCTAACTTTGTCACAAATCTTCAATTTTGGTTGGATGTAGTCAACTGTATCAATCTTTCAGTATTTCACTGGTACTTTATTGACCCTGGATGACTAACAATGAATCCTGATAAAATTGAAATTCTATAAAGGGTAGTAGCAGGTCTGCAATATTGAGGTCTTGAAGCTTAAAATGTTTTGGGGGCTCCCTTTACAACCAGTAACAGTAGGGTAACAACTAACAAGAGTCAAAGAATTTTCATACCCTTGCAAGGAACTCCAGCTTGAGGCTCTGATAGCCCAAATGGTGGAGTTGTTCCATGGCAGATCACTAATATTTTCCAGGCTATGCCTTATATTTTTAGAGCTATGGGGGCTGAAAATTAGGGAAGCATTATATACATGCATGATGCATCATTAAGATACATATGAAAATTACAAAATACTTTTTTCTTTCTGTTTTTTGTAGCAACAGTTTTGTCACATGACAGCTTCCTTGCAATGTCATTTTCTAGAGACAATATGATTAAGGAATTTAAGCGCTCTTCAGTCATGGTAGATTGAAATTTATTCTTTATAAAGGAAAGTTTTGAGGAACTCCTTTCTGCTCACAGCTCATGACAGGCATAAGTACAGCTTATGTGCAGTGCTAATATTAGGGGATGCTTCAATTAATTGTTGCTCATAAATATACTGAAGAACTGTGCATTGCATTTTAGATGGTGTGTTTTCTTCTGTGTTCCGGGATTTCCTAAGGTGTAAATACTCTTTGAACTGATAATACACATTAATTTGTGGTCAATATTGTCTTTGTAAGGATCTAGTCTTTCTCATTTGCAAAATGAGCCCCTCTTAATTTTGCTCAGATTGCTTTCAATTTTGGTGTATTGATGCAACTCTGAATTTTGATTACAATCAACCAATTACTTTATCTCGTAAATTAAAGAAGCTGATGTTATCTAGCAGTAAAGTTGGGAAATTTGGGTAATTTTAGTCAATCGACAGACAGCGTGGCATTAACAGCTTGTTACCATGACAACCACATGCTGTGATGTGCTTCACTGTTGTTCGTGCCACTGTTGTCTATGTTGATTTTCCACACTTAATTCTTCATACCACGAGATTCTTTTCACCCGCGTGTTTTGTTTTAATTTTTCTGTTTGTTAGTATATTACATATTTTTCTGTGCTTCTGTGTGTTAGTATTTTTCTGTGTGTTAGTATTTTTTATTTCATATAAGTTACCAAAATAATTCAAGTAAAGTGAATTATCTGCGAGTCGTTTGTACTTTTATTTTTTATGCTACTCCACACTGGCAGAAACAGCAGGTGAACAACTCTTGGCTGGTCACTGCATGTCTAGACTCTGCATAGGAGTGTGATATGACGTCCACTAAGACTGGTAACAGCAATCTGCATGGCAAAATACAAAAACGAAAAAGTTGATAGAATAAAAGAATTAAGTTGCTTCAGAGGGGCTCCTCTGGGATTAAGGGCCCCTCCGGGATTAGGGGCCCTGAAGATTAAGCTTCATTAGTTTTATGGTAGATCCACTACTGATAAAAGGTATTTATAAATGTTGCTAGGCATTTTGCTTGTGGCTTCAATTCTGCTAGCCTTCTTTATTCAGTAATAATAATCATTATCAAGTATCATCCATGCTCAACAGATTAAATGTCATAGATCACCAACTTGGTCTTTCTTGAGCTACCCTTATCCATTCACTGCATTTAAGATGTGTCCAATTCTTGATATTATCCATCCATGTAATTCTTTAATTTTCCCTTCTTTTCTCATTCATTTTACCTTTTATTAAAAATTTTTTCCTAACTGTTTAATAAAATTTTATTTGCCATTCCTAGTACGTCATTATTAGTTTTATTGTTCACGTCTCAAGACTCCTATATGAAGGTTGGGTGAGAAGTCTATAGGCCGACCAAGTTACTTTCATGGTATGAGGTTTATTTTACAACATTGTCTACCTTTCAGTTCACATACTTCTTCCATCAGTGTTGCAGTGCTTGGATCCCATTGGTGAAGGAACTTTCATCCTCTTGATCAAAAAAGTTCTCATCACTGTGATATTGGTTTTCAGCAAAGTGTTTTTCCATGTTGGGGGACAGATGATAGTCAGATAAGGCTAAATCAGGAGAAGAGGGAAGGTAACCAACCTGTTCAAAGCCATAGTCATGCACAGCAGCCATTGAAAGCAAGGACTTGTGTACTGGAACATTGTTCTGATGAACCATGACCCCTTTCATTAGTTTTCCTGGGTTTTTGGTCTTGATAGCCTTTCGTAACTGCCTCAACTAGTTGGCATAGTACTCTCCATTAATGGTGTGGCCCTTTTGAAGATAGTCAATAAACGCAATGCCTTTTGTGCCCCCCAAAACAGGCAATCATCTTGCTTGTAGATAAAATGACCTTGGCCTTTGTTGGGGCAGGGGAAGAGGAGTGTTTCCATTGCATGCTTCTTTCTTTGTCTCATCCTGGGTTAGGAAACGTTAAAAAGACCCAGCTGGATCTGCCTGGAACAATGTCAGATTTTCCCATGATGTGATCAGCCTGGTGTGCTTTTGATCAGGTGTCAGAAGATGTGCATGAAGATAGTGTATAAAGTAGGTGTCAGCAACCTAAACCAGGCTGCGGGCCACTAGGCCACATCTAGGCCACCTTGCAGGCCACACCCCGCTCTCATCCTGAAAAGATAATAAACACACAAAATCAATGATAAATGTAAATTGAACCTTTATGAAGACTTGCAATAATCACAATGTGAAACGATTAATGTGAAGGCTTGTGGTTCTTTGAAACAGATAGAATGTCTTGAAGATGAGCATCTGTAAGCTGTACTCTTGTTTTGTTCTTTATCAGCTTCATGTGAACGATCCTCTTCATGAAGACACATTGCTTCTCCAGCTGAGCACTCAGACGCCCAAACTCTACCTTCTTGTCGTCAGGCAATGCAGCTTGCTTGGGGTGCACCAAAGTGAAGTGACGCTTTACATTGCACACCTTCATAACGGTGACGGTCTCATGGTAGATGACACACAAAGCTTTTCCCTTGCACTCCACAAAGAAGAATGCTTCCCATTCCTTCTTGAATGGGAAGCATTCTCTTCTTCATAGGTTGGGTACCTTCAGCCAGCTAAAATAACACAGAAAAAATATTTATAACCAAGTCAGTTGGAGTAGAAGTGAAAAATAACTTATCGTACAGTTATACTATACTACAGTATCGGGCAAAAGGAGGATTTCCTCTTTCTCTCTAACTCTATCAGAATTCTTCTCCAAAAGTTATGTTTATTCAGTGTCAGTATCATGAAAGTAGGATACTGTTCTGACTGGGGAGAAGATGGCTGCTGATTGGCTCTGTTAAATTTACCGTCGGTTCAAAAAACCCCATTGGATCGTGGGTAATGTCTTGTGGGACACACCTAATGGAAATCTGGATCAGGTGCTGTGGGCCACATTTGGCTCGCGGACCACAGGTTGCCGATGCCTGATATAAAGGATAGCAATGTTTTTCTTTTTTGAGGTAACAAGGTATGTTTGGGGGAAATCTGACTACTATATCTAGCAGATTGAGTGACTGCATAGTGCCTCCCATCCTCATTGGTTTGTGTGCTAAGAAATTTTAACTGATAGTAGTTAACCTATTTTTCTTTTTCTTTTTTAAAGAAATGAAGATCTCAAATTAGATCATTGTTGAAAATTTATAGACAACTGTTATGAAGAACTGGTTAATCCTCTGAAACAAGAAAACTTGACTAAATCTTTCAATATTTAATTTTGTCTATATTTTAGAGCATAGGTTCTCAAAGTGAGCACTACCCCCAGTGGATGTTGAGATGGTCCAGCTGGGTGCTGGTGCCTAAGGGGGTGGTGGGGGCAGTAGACAAAAGGGAGGCGTTGGGAGGAAGGCAGTGGATTAGGGGACGCTATGAATTATAATATTATAGTATTGTATACAAAATATATATCATATTAAATATCAAATGATTCGTAGTATATATAAATTAGTAAAATATAAAATATTTATTTATACATAAAAATAGGGGTGGGGGCACCGAGGGTATTATGTGGCCACGAGGAGGTGGTGACCCCAAAAGTTTGAGAACCTCTGTTTTAGAGTTTTAATCTGTAAGTTGTTGCCTTTCATCACTAGGTTTGATAAAAAATCAGGATCTTTTATCACATGTATAGAGACAATTATGAATGTTAGACCTTGAATTTATTTTCTATTGTGAAGTAGTTGTGGTGAAGCTGGGAAGGGTTTCATGATGCCATGTCATAAAAATGGTTTGTCATATTTAGAAGTTTGAATCTTTTCATGTAATCTAGTGACAAAAGGCAGGGGCTGTTAATTAGACATTGTTGTCCATTTGTTTCAGGTAAAAATGCAGTAATTGTGCATGATTTAGAATAGAGAATAGTTCTGTTTATAGAAATAGAGTAATAAAATTAGCTAAAGTCTTTTTAAACCCTCAACTTTTTTTTAGCATTTGTCACTAAAATGGATCCTGACGGCATCAATGGCAATGAGAATAAAGTTTTGTTTTAAATGAAATAAAATTTTTTCATTAATTTTATCTTTGCCATTTCCAGTCATTGATTCAATTAACAGAGTGGGGAAGTGGTTTGGGTGAGGTTTATTTATGGGAGAAACGTTGATGGATGATAGGAGAGAAAGTGATAATAGTTGATAGAGAGATGATGGTGAGGAGATGCTTTTAGTCTCCCTTTCTGCCCTTTGTAACTTCTGTATTTTATCTGTTTACAATAATTTTTCTTTGCTGCTCTTATTTTGAATATTACTCGTTAACTTCCCTTTACCCTACTGCTATTTACAATGTAGTCAGGAACTATCACATGCTTTTCTTTTTGCATAAAACATTGGAAGCTAACAATTGTTTCATTTCATAATCACCCAACCGTTTTTATTCATGTGAGATTGTGAGTGTTCAAACCTATTAAAAGTGGGGAGTACAACATTAAAGGGATACTTTTTTTTAACTTCCCACTCCTTTACTTGATAATTTCAGATATCATATGGAGATGTATTGATGCCACTTTGTGTGTGTGTGTGTGTGTGTGTGTGTGTGTGCGTGTGCGTTTGACTGTTTCTGTGTTTCTCTGACAGGATAATAAGCAAAGTTGATGGACAGATTGTGGCCTATATAATAATAATAATCTTTCTGCTAAGGGCACAAAGCCTGAAATTATGGGGGAGGGGACTAATTGATTACATTGACCTCAGTGAAAGGATGAAAGGCAAAGTTGACCTCAGCAGAATTTGAACTCAGAACGTAAAGATGGACAAAATGCCATTAAGCATTTTACCCGGCATGCTAACAATTCTGCCAGCTCGCTGTTTTAAAATGATAATTCTTTCTACTAAAGGTACAAAGCTTGAAATTTTGGTGGAGGAGTCTAGTCAATTCCATCAACCCCAGTGTTTCACTGGTACTTAATTTATTGACCTCAGAAGAGATGAAAGGCAAAGTCAACCTCAGCATAATTTGAACTCAGAATGTGAAGATGGATGAAGTACCGCCAAGCATTTTGCCTGGCGTGCTAATGATTCTGCCAACTCACTGCTTTAAAATAATAAGCAGCACCAGGTGCTGGCACTCATGGCTTCTGATCTTAACTGATTGGAAGTGTTATCATGTCCATTGTTTTGTCTTCATATGAAAGATGTGTTACAGTAAATATTCTACTCAATACCATAGATTTACTTGTCAACTGCTTCACCTTAACCAGTTGAGCATGTCCCTTAGTGGCTGATGATATGTGCATTTCTGATCATGAGCAGAAGTAGTGGGGGAGCATCATAGTCATGTGTTGAGAGGAAATTTCTGAGATTTGAATAATTCACCTCTGGAAACATGGGTGTTTCGTTCAAATTCCTTAAACAACCCTTATTCAAGGACCTTTTGAGTGGGATGGGCCACTTGACCTGAAGAAAATTCTAACTGGGCCCCACCTGCAAGCTCATGTGCTGTTTATCTTGATATGAGATCACCATGTCGCACACACATGGTTGTGATGCATGTGCCTGGGGTACCCTTATCAGACGGGTAGTCATGATGGGTATAATGGGCTTCATATATTTTACCCCAGTGTCATTTTGATGGCGTGCACTGCTCTCTCACTCAATAATGATGATGATGATGATAATAATAATAATCATGACAATGATTTTATTTATTTGACACCAGGGCGAAGGCTGAGGGGATCAATACAAAGACAGACATAA
>NC_068988.1:72702440-72708804 GCF_001194135.2 Octopus bimaculoides | reverse complement strand
AAGGACAAGTGCCCTCTCCAATTCCCTTTCTCCGACTCACAGGTCTACACTTAGAGAGGTACCATCCACTCTTGTCATTTTCACAACTTTCACGCACCTTTCAATAAACTCAATCAAGGACAGCACTTCTTTCTCCCTCCCAATTTCCTTTTCAAGAGGAACTTGTAGAAGTCAATGAAACCTCTACCAAAGAGGAATGTATCTGTCCTCATGCCTTCCAGCCTTGTCTACCAGACAACCTCTTTCGCCACAGCCACCAGGCAAAGGAAAACTGCCTTGTCTACCTGAGTAAAGGAGGGCGGCAGGGCAGTCATTACTATAGACTCAGCCAATAGATGGATCTGTCCCACATGTGACAGCAGCTGTTTCACATAGCCCCACAAGTCAGCAATGCCCTGACAATGAACGAATGCTTGCAGAATGGTTTTGTCACTCTGCGTGCATCTCAGACAAAATCGTCTGACAGCACACCCATGCCTGTAGAGTTTATCTCAAATTGACAGCGTCCCCACCTAACATTGCCAGACCAAGGACATCTGGAAATTATCTCGACGTCCAGACTCTCCCTGAGAACATCATCGCACTACACCGCCACTAAACCTCTATAAATTGCTAAAACGGAACATCCACCACCCTATTGCCTGATTGGTAGAGGGCTGTGAGTGCCTGTTGACATTCTAGTTGCCAGACACCCAGTCTTGGTCTTTTCTTCACCTAAGACTGCAGCATCAAGGAGATGAGCTGCAGAAAGACGTGCCTCCCATTGGAGCTCACACATGCTCACCATCCAGAAATCATTGCAAGTGACGCAACCTAAGAGCGTGTGTGTGCATTAGAAGCCACAGCATACCTAATCCACTGCTCAGAGGGTGCTGGCAGCAGACTGACCTCCTGACCATTGGAACGCAACGCCGGGCAGGTTTGGCTCAAGGCCAGCAATTTCGGGAGAAAGGTAAGTTGAATACATCTATCCCAGTGATCAACTGGTACTTATTTTGTCGACCTCGAAAGGATTAATGGTAAAGTTGACATTGGCGGAATTTGAACTCAGAATGTAAAGACAAACGAAATTCTGTAAAGCATTTTGCTTGGCATGCCAATGATTCTGCAAGCTTGCCGCCTTAAAATAGTAATAATAATAATAATAATAATAATAATAATAATAATAATAATAATAATAATAATAACAAGAGCACTCAGAGAGTGCAAACCTCCGCCAAGGCAACACCAATGTCCTCTTAACGATTAGCTGGAGATGATTTTTAAAATGAGAATATCTGAAATAAACACGACTGCTCTCACAAACGAGAATACTAAAAATGAACCTGACCACACTCAAAAATTAATCCAGAATCCTTGTCCGGTATTGGATTGATCCCAAAATCTAATCAGTTTGTGCCAGTCACGAGGCCAAACATCCCTGAAAGTTTCATTCAAATCCATCCAGCGATTCTTAAACAAACAAACAAATACGACTGAAAACAATACCTCCACCTTCTCTAAGGCGGAGGTAATAATAATAATAATAATAATAATAATAATAATCATCATCATCATCATCATCGGTTAACGTCCGCTTTCCATGGGTTGGACGATTTGACTGGGGACTGGCGAACCGGATGGCTACACCAGGCCCCAATCTGATTTGGCAGAGTTTCTACAGCTGGATGCCCTTCCTAACGCCAACCACTCCAAGAGTGTAGTGGGTGCTTTTACGGGCCACCGGCACGAAGGCCAGTCAGGTGGTACTGGCAACGACCACACTCAAAGTGGTGTATTTTACGTGCCACCTGCACAGGAGCCAGTCCAATGAAACTGGCACGATCTCGCTCGAATGTTTTTACACATGCCACCAGCACAAATGCCAGGAAGGCGACGCTGGGCACAAGTGCCATCATGATTTTGCTTTCGCTTGCCCCAACAGGTCTTCACAAGCCGAGTTTTGGTAATAATAATAATGATAATGCAAGACTCCAGGAGCTCCAATAAAACCTGTAATAAAGAGAAATAATAATAACAATAATAATAAAGAAGTGCCGATCACTTAAAGTGGAGGGAAGTAGTGGAAGAGGGAGACCCAAGAAGACATGGGATGAAGTATTGAAGGCCGATCTCAAAACGCTGAGCCTTATGAAGTAGATGACTGAAGACAGAGAAATGTGACACATTGCTGTACTCAAGAAGATCCACCCACCACATCAGAATTGATATCTAGAAATCAAGGTGCCATGTGAAAAGCATATGTGCCTGTGCTACGTAAAAAGTGTCCAGTACACTCTGTAAAATAGGTGACATTAGGAAGTTGTAGAAACCAAGCCAAAATAAACTATGAAATCTGGTGCGTTTTCCGGCCTTGTCAGTTTCTGTCAAGCCCTTCAACCCCTGTCAGTATGGAAAACAGATGTTAAATGATTATGATGATGAAGGTAATGATGATGATGTTGATGATGATGATGAATAAGTAAAGGTAAAAACTTTTTGGTTCAATTAACCTTCCTTTGCCAATTCCAATAAGTTATTTTGTCTATATTACAAATCATCATTCTTGATTCTGACTACTATAGCTTGTCAGTTCTCACCCCAAACTTGGAGTGATCTCCATGATCACTGGACATGATGCCATTAACTCCTCACCACTTTTACATTACTTCAAGATTGTCTTATACTTCTTTATGTGATGCTTGATTCAATTATAATTCTTGGTAAAGTGGAGATAGTTAAAGATGATGCCATACTTTTAGTTTCATACTTTTAAGACATGAGTTTCACTTGGCCTTCTTCCTTCCAAGTTCAACAAAATGACTACCAGACAGATACTGAAGTTGTTTTAATTGACTAAACTTTTCTCAACAATTTCATGGCTTCTGTTCAAAGCTCTTATTCAAATCGTGCCTGCTGGCAACTTTATTAATCGACACAGGTCATTTAGATTGGACACAGGTACTATTTATCATAGTCTCCATCACTAGTGATGCATTTGCACCATCGTTGAAACAAGCTTTCGAATTCTCTTTGAAAATATTCAGGTGTGCACCGTTGTGCTTGTTTCTTCATCTTGTTGTTATGGTCAAATCTTTGCCCCAAAGACTGTCCTTCATTGAACTGAGCAGTTGGCAATCAGAAGGTACCAAATCCATGGTGGAGGGGGTGTTGGGGAGCACTGATCAGTTTAGTTTACTGATTATCTGAATTATTATCAAAGGTGTTTGTCGTGATGAATATGGATCTTTTTCAGACTTGTTAGGTCTTTCCTTCCAAATGGCTTCACTAAGCTTTTTTAGTGCCTCAATGTCCCACTCGCTGTTCATGGTACAGCCACATTCCAGAAATCAAAGAGAATGATGTTCTTGTTTTCTGTGAAAACAGTCACCATGACTTTCTGTACTGATCGCTGGCTCTTGAACTCCTTAGATCTTGCGAGAAGAGAGAGGTGTGACGCCATTCCGTGGACTGAGCCTTCGTTTCCAGATTATAAAGATATGGCTTGTTTCATCCCCTGTCAGAAGTTCGGAAAAAAGCATAACCACACTGCAGTTGTGCAGCAAGCTCATGGATTGTGACTCATCTGTCCGCAGGAATCAGTTTGTCCACTCGCTGGTGATTCGTGTCAGTGGTTGAGGTCGATGGTTTCCAGTCAGTGTTTTGTCTTCAATGCTGGTTTCTCTTTCTGTAAGCTTCTTCATCCATCTGTGCATATTGCTCTTGCCAAATAGTGTCATTTCTGTAAACAACCTGTAGCCTTCTACAGATTTTGGACAGTCTTCACTCCTTCATCAAGAACTCAATGACTACATGTTGCTCCTGCTTGGGCCTCATTATTTGCTTGTAATGTGGAACAGAAAGAACAATTACTATAGAGAAAGGGTTACTTTACCATCGTGTGCGATTTGAATGACCCAGGTCAGTTAGTTATATCTTCTTTTGCATTACTTTCTGCTATGCAAAAGTGGGCATATATATATGTAGTGAAACCACTTCTCTCGGTTATTTATTTACAAATGCGAACGTAGCAGGTAACATCTCTTTCCCGCCTTGGACCCAGCTGTTGTCCATCACCTGACTGACTATTATTTGCGCGGCAATTGTTTCCAGTCCTTTCGTGCCAGGGTGCAAACCGACCAACCGTGACCATCTAATAAGGTCACGTGAGAGAGTGTTTTTCTGATGCTTTCTGGAGCCTATCTGTACCTATAAATAGCATGCTTTATACGCGCCACTTGGTCGCGGCTTCAGATCTTCTAAGATCTGGTCGTTGACCACACACGTAACACAGCCAGCCAGTTTCCAGCGACGACATCAACACCATCGTTCAACTGATTACTACAACTTTCGTCCCCAACGTCGCCAACATCAACATGACTTCTCCACGTACACAAGCAACCATAGCTTCTCTTCTCAACCCTGTTTGTGTGATTTGCTCACCACGAAATAACAGCCAGAATTCGACACCTGTGAGAAACCATCTGTATCAAGAATCCGGCCCGGCATAGAAGCCTCAACTGCACGACAAGTGACTTAGCTCTGTCTCAACCGTAACCTCTTATATACAGACTTTCTAACTACTGTTTACCGTAACAGAACTGGTATTTTCTTATCCGTGTTACTGACTCTTATCTATACTCTGTATCTCTTGCATTCACATACATATATTTGTATACACACTCTTTGTTTACATGACGGCCTGTCTTATATTGTGTTTTATTATGTCGCATTCACTCACACACAGACATACAGTTTAATGCCCTAATAAACCTTACTGTTATTCATCTTTATCGGTTGAGTCATCTTCTATCTTTACCTTACTGGCATTTACGAATTCTCTATGTTATAGTATTATAACATATCTCATATATTTTGTGTTGACCGTGTGACGAGTTAAAAAGGAGCCTGTTTCCATTTGTCACCATTTCTCCTTTGGTTTGCACGGTCGTCTACATATATATACACACACACGTCATCTCCTTCATTGGACACGAAACTCGGCTTGTGAAGATCTGTTGGGGCAAGTGAAAGCGAAATCATCATGGCACCTGTGCCCAGCATCGCCTTCCTGGCACTTGTGCCCAGCATCGCCTTCCTGGCACTTGTGCCAGTTGGCATATGTAAAGACATTCAAGCGAGATCATTGCCAGTGCTGCCGAACTGGCTCCTGTGTAGGTGGCACGTAAAATACACCATTTTGAGCGTGGCCGTTGCCAGTACCACCTGACTGGCCTTCGTGCCGGTGGCATGTAAAAGCACCCACTACACTCTCGGTGTGGTTGGCGTTAGGAAGGGCATCCAGCTGTAGAAACTCTGCCAAATCAGATTGGAGCCTGGTGTAGCCATCTGGTTTCACCAGTCCTCAGTCAAATCGTCCAACCCATGCTAGCATGGAAAGCGGACGTTAAATGACGACGATGACACACTAGCAGTTGCTTGTGCAAAACTGGTATGATGTAGGACTAAATAAATCCTGGGACTGTGATTTCTCTGCAACCCAGAAAAATGAATGACAGCACATTGTTATATGAGCGTATATTTTCCAGCAAGCTATTTCCTATTTGAGCAACATTAAAGTACCTAAGAATATTTGGTGTAGGAGGATGTCATTTGTCAAGTTTTACTTTCCCCTGAAAACAGTTTATGGATTTCGATTCAGCAAACCATCTGCAACCTTTGTAATGTGAGCAAACATTGTTGGAGAGACTCTCTGCATTTTGTGGGTGTATAACGGAAAAGACAGTCTGTTTTTAAATTCATCAAAATTGGTATTCAGTGTTAACCCTTCAACAAACTTGTTTCTAGTTTGAAAGTTTTCACATCTATTCTACTACTGTACATACATATTTGGTTTGATCTCTCAACACCCTGTTTGTTTGCACTGTTGTTACTGTTTGTATCTCACTACTAATTTACACGAGATATTTGTGAAAGTTGGCTCAGTGAATCGAAGTAGATTATACTTTTCTTGAGACACCCTAGCCAATCTGTCATGTAAAGCAAAAACAGAATCATATTCTCTACGCCTACATATGCATTCAGACATTTATTTCAGTTATTTTGGTCTGGTTTTCTTTGATTTAGCTGTCTTTCTTTCTCTTTGCTGTCAGCTGTTCTGTTTCAGCCTCATATTTTTGAACCTATGCTGAACCGAAAAATTCTGATTTGGAAATAAATAGAGCAATATGTGTATTGTATTGCAATCAATATGTTATCTAACAATTAGTGCAAAGTCGACTTAAGAACAAAAAAAAAAAAAAAAACCAGAGGCTGTCATTATTCAAAAGATCATGGTTTGTACATTTCTGTATCACAGAATGAAACTAGAAAAGAAAAATTTTGACATGACAAATAGATATAGTGTTAACATTTCACAAATACT
>NC_068988.1:72700290-72702340 GCF_001194135.2 Octopus bimaculoides | reverse complement strand
TAGCATGGAAAGCGGACGTTAAACGATGATGATGATGATGATGATAAAGAAAGTAAGTTAGAGGTTGTGAATCCAATCAACAACTAAGTGTGAATATCTATCCAATATACTGCTGGTAGAATACCTAATTAATACACAAATGTTGGTTATTGCGTGGCAATTACCCTACTGAGTATAATAATTAGGTGATATACTTTAGAATCGTACCTTTCTTTTATATATATATATATATATATATATATATATATATGTATATAGGCATACCTATAATTTATTTAATCTTATTTATTTCTCTTAATTATATTTGATAGGATTGTAGCAAGAGTACGAACAGATATAAAAACCATCACCCCCGCCATTATGTTATACAAATGCTATATTTTCCCACACTCATATAATGATAATAATAATATACATGAACATGATATAAGCAATGACATTAATACCCCATCTATTAATATACCTTAAACAAATACACATAGACTAACTCATCTTTAATAATAAAATCAAATAATTGAATTAAAATCCACAAATATGCAGAATAATAACATTATTTAGTACTATCCCCAAGACTGAATCAAATTTGTATGTGCATATATATCTGTATGCATATGTATGTATATATATATGTATGTGTGTATGCATACATATATTTATACAGCACAGAATTTTGTCAGTGTATATATGTAGGAATGAAACCCCTATACACAACCAATTGATTGATTTATTATTAAATTAATTGATTAATTCATTACCTATTTAACTGATTAGTTTACTATCTGATGGTTTTAAGTATATTATTTTCATAAAGGTGAATAAAGAGTTATCCCCCTTCAACTATTAAAATAATAAATAACATGATGAAAAAATGTCTACAATAAAATTAAAAATGGCGAAATATAAACATTCTACTATTAGTTGGTACCCCCAGTGAAATAAAGCACTAAAATGAAAATTAAATAATTAAAATTAAATAACTAAATAGACAGGTGGTCTAAAAATAAATGATTAATTGAACAACTAGACGGATACACGTTTTCACATATTTAATAATAAACGGTTTCATACATTTGTAATACCTTATTTCTCGTAAATAATCTAAAAACCACATCCCCTAGTCATATCACTATAACCTATTATAGTATATTCACTAACCTATTCGCTCATCAACTTTTTATTTTTATTTCTATAATTCTTAATTTAATATAATTTAATTTAATTAAATCTAATCGAATCAAGTCTCAATGTCAATTTTTTCTCTCACACCTACACATAGTTAAATATGAATTATTTGCTTCTATGTTTTCATGCATATAATTTTTATGTAGTTTGTTTGTATTATCTGTTAACCACCAACTAACCATAGCAGCGTCATGGCCTTTCAAATAAATTAGCAGACCAATTAGATTACGCGAACGACCACAACCCCCTCCTCATTAACTATAGAGATTCAGCAACTTGTTAACGGAAAAAATAACGGAAGATAATACAGTATCTTGTTAACTGACCGGAGATTTAAAACATTTACTAATTTAGTACCAACTGCTATTATAACTATTGATATAAACTTTCACCCCATAATGGGAACCATGATTTCTGGCCCTCAACTATAAATGCATCATATATTTGTGGGATCTTTGTGATTTGACGGGCAACACTTGTTTTCTTAACGAAACACTTTCAAACTTGGGACACTGGTAGAATGTGTCATATAAAACAACTTCTTCTCTTAACCTTCTTAACAAAAAATTATACATCGCAAGTTATTTCATGTTAAATTATATCATTATTCCCTAGTAAGGGTTTAGGGTTTTAGGGTTCGGGTTCGGGTTTTAGAGTTAGGGTTTTAGGGTTAGGGTTTTAGGGTTAAGGTTGGGGTTAGGGTTAGGGTTATGGTTATGGGTTATAGGGTTAGAGTTAAGGTTATGGCAAAAATAATCATAACCCTAACCGTAATCCTAAAACTAACCCTAACTCTAAAACCCGAACCCTAACCCTAAAACTCTAAAGCTAAAACCAGTACAAACGCACGAATGATGTCATAAATAAC
>NC_068988.1:72699007-72700280 GCF_001194135.2 Octopus bimaculoides | reverse complement strand
CCCTAAAACTCTAAAGCTAAAACCAGTACAAACGCACGAATGATGTCATAAATAACTAACAAACGAAATATATACCACTGATAGTTGTTGTTGACAACGGATAGTTTTTGTTGACAAACAACGGCACTAATTTTATTCAAGGGAAAAAATTCCGTAGGACCGTTCTTTACATTCCCCGTCGTAATTGTTTTCACCTCAATAGACGTCAGTGATTGGTTGAAATTACCGAAATACGACAATTTTTTACATGAAACAACTTAGAATACAAAATTTTTTATCTGTTCTATAACACAAAATATACAAGTATTCGAAGTTTGAAAGTGTTTCGGTACCAAAAACACTACATAAAAAAAATGTTGCCCGTCAAATTACAAAGATCCTATTTGTGTATATGTATAGGTACATCTATGTGTGTACAATAGTTCATTCATTAATTAATTTATTTATATGCAAGGACAATACGAACCATTGCAGAAATACACCTTACCTAACGCATGAAATATATGTGTGTATATGTATGCGTATATATATTTGTATATGTATATATGTATGTATCTATATTTGTATGTATGTATATATATGTATTTCTCCTTCTGTGTGCATTTTCAGTTCTAAAAAACTGTAATCCTCTCAAACTCCATTATTTTCTTCGATTATACTGTTATTTCTCTTTTTCTTTCTCTTTCTCTTTTTATGCATGCACTAATAAGAATATTGTACTACAACTACTAATAACTAATTTTGTTATAAGTATATACATGCATGTGTGTATGTATGTATGTATGTATGCATGCATGCATGTATGTATGGGTGTGTATGTGTAAATGTATATATATATATATATATTTATGTATATATATATTTATATATGCATAAATTAGCCCTATGAACTTCTTGGACTATCTTATAAAAAACTCTCTGACGAAGCCTGTATATTTATATATGCATAAATTAACCCTATGAACTTCTTGGACTACCTTATAAAACTCTCTGGCGAAGTCTAGAGGCATACCCAAGTACCCTAATTTTATCTCCAGATATACAATACACTGAAAAGATGGAAATAACATATGGGGTACTGTGACCTCTTGGCTGAAACTGCTGTAAGAAATTGCTCTTCTTTCTCTATTCTAGAAATTACTAATAATTTACACATGTATTCATATATGATCTGAACTGTTTAAAATAAATAGATAGAAATAATATAATGTCTAACAACTGATGAATACTACCTCTGGATTCCCTCCATTTTCTTCTTGCCATATATATATAT
>NC_068988.1:72696079-72698888 GCF_001194135.2 Octopus bimaculoides | reverse complement strand
TATATATAATAATAATAATGATAATAAAACTAATTTTAAATTAATCTGAAGCATTACTCCATGCTTTTGTAGAGTACAAGATTATTATTCTTTAGCATCAATAGTATTGATAGAGACTTCGAAGTTTCGGTCAGTTAAACCATCATTGGACTGTGATGCGTTTAAATCAATCTTGGCTTTATATAGTCCCTGTTGAGATAAAATATATATGATAGTCTCTCCCGTCGATTTCGACGTATGAGGTTCCGACAACCTACATTTTCTTTGTCAGTCATAATCCTTATGCCGAATGTGACGTTTGAGTCCCACCAACGATTTGCGAAGAAGCCCGCAAATATTGCAAGTATAAGGATTGCGGGTTAGTGCAGGCGGTATATTGGCAGCCGCCTTTCTCCTTTGCGTTGCACTCCTTAGCCTGGTAATGCTGGTTGAAACAAAGTCCTTATACCATTTTGACACGATGATTTCCATTGTGTTCTCTCCAAGGCTGTTTGTTCAAAGGTGTTGGGAGCTATATTGGCTGCGGAGAGGTTATTCTTCAGCTTATCCTTATATCTGAGCCATGGGCGACCAAAATTTCTGTGTCCACCATCATGCTGGCTGTTCATGAAGACCTTAGGAATTCTTTCATCCCTCATTTTGACGATACGAACAGCGCAGCACAATTGTGACAGCATAAGGAAACTCTCGATTCAATCAATCTTACACTAACTAAACGGGTCGACATTAGACATTCTGTCTTTTAGTGAATAACCGCAGATTGTCCTGAGACAACCTTTGTGTACATTTGCAATACATGTATATGTGTATGTGTTCGCACAACAATAACACAAATGAGCAGCAATAGAAAATGTTCTAAACCTATGAGAAGCTGATCACAGGTACGAGTTCAGAAAGAAAGAAAAATTAATCACTGACTGCCAAAGCAATATTAAATGTTGAACAACAAAAGCGAAACTGAGGATCTCCAAATTAGTTTATCTACTTTAGTTTATTTTATATTTCTGAAAAATGATCCAAATTCCAGAAATATATCCTTCTGGATACATTTCGAATATCCAAATTATCGTGCATATACATTCTAATTCCCTGATCACGTACAGATGACTTTCTTTATCAATTCAATTGACTGTTATGCTGCACTGGTTCGAATCTTTTAGCGCCTACTTTCTATGACCAACTTTTACCGTCTGCTTTCTAAAGGTACACAGACACCTCAGAAGTAAATAGACGTCTCTTATTATTCTATTTTGTCTGTACGGACACCACTCGTTAGTACAATGCCCAAACGGATTAAATCAATAAAAACTACACAAAGCATGTCTACTAAATGCTAGATTAAGTATTTAGATGCATCAATGCATCAAATGACATTATTTCGTTTCTAGAAATAAATCTCTCTCTCTCTAAAAAAAAAAAAAAATGGTGTCCATTTATTTTTGCAATGTCTGTGTATAGCGATAGATTAAAAGAAGTATATATAGTGCTAGACAACAAAGTGAAGGAACATTGTAGATTTCTATATTGAGAGGATACCGTAAGGAAGTTGATTAGGCATCTATCGGGACGATGTTATTTTTGTAAAGAAGTCATAGCTTTAAACTTATAAATGTATGTCCAACAAAAACACCAAAAGCAGGCATCGAGAGCGGAATCACTCATCAGTAATAATTTCCTACATTGGAACAAGAATTTGCAGTGAATTGACCAGTATGTAGTTGGTACTTATTCTGTTAAACCAGTGGAATGAAAAGTAAGGTACGCATGAGTGGAATTTGATCTCTAAAAGAAAAAAATATCACTAAACACTCAACCTTAAACCAAACTTGTCATTAATATGACTAACTTACTTTATAAATAGTTTTCCATACTTGGGATATATTTCGTTGATGATGATGTCACCGCTGTAAAAGATAGATTAAATTACTATCATTTATTTTATTCAACTATTTCTGAACTAGTATGTTCAATTAGCTGTGGTTTATGCTAATTGGACATGAAATCAGGAGTATGATTACAGATGGCACCAGACAGATTGGCATGACAAATTGTACACAATACATTAAGATACAAGAATTTCAGCTTTATTTGAGATATCACCTATACGTATATTCTTAAAATACTGTTATCGTTTAGAACATTGTTAAGATATTCTTGTTGTTATGATATTGCACGAGGAACTTATAACCACCAGACATCTATTTACTCTATTATAATTAGTAAAAAGGGCCGCTACTACCCAAGAATAATGAGATACTTATGTCCCGATAATGAGGAATTAAATGAAGTCTCTCTCATACACACACACATACACACACAAAGTAAACCCTCTGTTTACAATACTAATTGGGAGAGAAGGTCTACCTATTAATACCGAAAGTGTGTCACGTTGAACATTTTGTATAGTTTTTAATATAAAAGATATAGACCATAGCACAATATAAACTCATTAAATTATAAACAAGGAAGATGTAATTTGTTTTGGTAAATTTTTATCCTTTCACCCGCACGATTTTCTCTAAAAAAAGAAGAAAAAAAAGCTGGAATTTTTTGCGTGGAATCAAGTACCCTGACCTCCTAATATGCTGCAAACCCCTTCTTTTTGTTTGGAAAAGGGGTGGATGGGTGGCGGGAAACCGGATCCCCCATATCCCAGAATCATTGGAAATTTTTTTTTCGTTGAATGAATTCGAGTGACCTCCTAATATGCTACCCCTCTTTTGGGTCCGAAAAACGGGGTGGAGTGGAATGGAACCCTCGGAAATTTACCCACTCCCAACATTTTACAGAAATACATTTTCCAGAGTGT
>NC_068988.1:72685557-72694123 GCF_001194135.2 Octopus bimaculoides | reverse complement strand
ATAGGGTGTGTAAGGTATTTAAGGACACACCTTTTTGGGGACGTTGCATTTTTTGCTCACTCTGTATAATCTTTGTTTCAGAAAATAATAATGCTAGACCCTCAGCTTACTCAAGAAATGAAGAGGCATGCTGATATTGTGGTTATAAAGGCTGAGCATAGCGATTGAGAAATATCTCGATTTTTAAAAGTTGCGAAATCTTTTGTCTACAAAGTTTGTATGGAGCTAGAGACTGAAGATGGAAACATATCAACAGTATCAAAACATAAAAAGCATTCTCAACGCTCTGAAATCATCAGAATACCTGAGTTTATCCAGCAAGTTCAACAGATCATTGATTACAATCACAAAAATTCCATGAAGTCAATTGCAAAAGATCTCCATATATCAGAAGGAACAGTCAGAAATGTTGTCCACGAAGACATCAGATAAAAATCTTTTATGATGAGGAAAGCCAATTTGTCAGAAAAAACAAAAGAAACGCACTACATCAGATATAAAGGCTTTTAAACTTAAAAATCCAGCAGAAGATTTGGTTTTTCTCAAACGAGAAAAACTTCGACCAAGATCAAAAAATTAACTGAAGATATGACAGATGGTTATGTGCAGACCTTTCTGAAGTTACAAGTGTTATGCATACAAAATTTCTTGCAACTGTGTGTGCATGCATGCTGCAATATAAGATTGTGTGTGGGTGTGTGGATGATGGTATATGGGTGTGTGGATGATCGTGTGTGATGTGGGTGCTGGGAAGTGGTCAGTGCTAGTGTGTGTGGAGTGGTGTGGAGTGTAGGTGTGGGGTGTCGGGTGGGGTGGTCAGTGCTAGTGTGTGGAGTGGTGTGGAGTGTGGGTGTGGGGTGATAGTGTGGGGTGTCGGGTGGGGTGGTATCAATGAAGAGAGGAGGTGGGTAGGAGTGAAGAGAGGAAGTAGATGTCAGATGAAGAGAGGAAGTAGGTGTCAGATGAAGAGAGGAGAGGAATCAGATGAGGAGAGGAGGGGAGAGTCAGATGAAGAGGAGGGGAGTTGGGTCCATATGGCGCAAAGGAGCAAAGAAAGAAGATTAATTCCTGTTCACGGTGAAGGCAGGAGTTCGGATGGCCCCTTTGTAAAGACAGTCGGAACACAGACAGATGTAGTGAATGACCGGCAGAGCGGAAATGGCGCGAGACCGGGGTGTCATTACCGAATCTGATGTCTCGGAGGTGCTCTGCGAACTGGCCAGCCAAGCGGCGTCCCATTTGATCGATGTACAGGGAAGGGCAGAAAGAGCAGGATATGCAGCAAATGAATTTACTGGAAGTGCAGGTAAAGGAGTCGGTGATGTGGTAGGAACGATGATGGGTGCCTGTGAGGATGGTGGTGTTGGAGAGGTAGGGGCAAGTACGGCAGCATGGGCAGGAGTAGGGGAACGAGCCAGGCTGGGAGTTGGGGTTAGGGAAGAAACTGTGGACCAGGAGGTTATGCAGGGTGTGGGCTCGTTTGAAGGAGGGAAGGAATAGGTTGGGGAAGGTGTGCGAGGTGAAGGAGTCAGACTGGAGTCGCCGGAAGACTCAGAGAATGGTGTGTTAGAGGGGCAGGGTGGACGGATGGTAGGTGAGGGGAAACGGGAGATGGGCAATGACGGGGCGGGTGCGGGGAGAAAGAGCAGAGGCACGGTCTACGGAATGTGCTCTGGCAAGAGCAGTGTAGATAGTGGTGAGAAGATATCCACGAAGGATGAAGTGGCGAGCCATTCGACAGGTTTCTTTCATTTTTCACTCTATCAAATCGCCCCGGGGCTATAGTTGAAGACAGTTGCCAAAGGTATCACACCGTGGGATTGTATAATGAACAGGAAACAAACATCGTACCCCACAGTCACACCTGCACCAATAATAATTTTCGTAAGAAAACTAATAGCTAACATATCCACTCCATTGAGATGATGGGTATGGTCAAAGTTTGTGGGGTTTCAACTCAGACCGAAGAGAGACGAAACAAAGATATTTAGTCTGACAGCCTACCATTTCTGTATGCATATCTTTCTGCATTAAATATTGATCAGTTATTATTATTTTTTTTAATGCGAGATAATAGCTGAACACAACTCATTTAGTGTTCGTTCCTTCAGTATTACTAATGTTGGCGCCAATAACATTATGAATAGTGATTCTGAAAAAAAAAAAAATGATAAGAGATGTAATTAGAGAAAAAATTACAGCTAAAACAATAACAACGTAGCAACAAGAACAACACGATCATCGTCGTTGTGGACCTCGTACTTGTCATCGCAGTCGTCGTCGTCCTCTTCCTCCTCCTCCACTACACCATCACCACCACTGCCATCTCAACAACAACAACAACAACAAAAGAATATCAATAAAAATAAACATGATATATAATTTCTAATTAGTCAAGTTTTTTTTTATTCTAACCAGAATAACTCGAACGATTTCGTCCGAAGATTATGCAAGTGGAGCCTGAATGTCGTTTATTGTTCATTATAATCATAAAACAATAATATAAACCACTCCACATGAATACTACAGCCAGTTTACTATTGCTATCGGCCAAATGAAACCAATTTCGTCAAAAAGTCAAACGTTTATATCAAAATATGTAAACCTCTATTTAATTTGTTTACTTTTTCACTACTCCCAGTCATTCGACTGTGGTCTTGCTTGGGCGCCATCGCCAACAGTTTAAATCGAAATAAATTATTTTAGTATTGAACCATGAAACTCAGTAAGGATTTATTATAATTTCCGTTTCCAGGTTCTTCTTGTATGTTATTGGCGAAATCAAGGCTAAAGTAGAAGACACTTAAGTATCTATGTAGTCGAAAGTTTATTTCTTAAAAAAAAAACGGTTTGTTTATCCAAAGAACTCTACTAAATCGTTAATCATATAAATTCGTGCAATTAACAGAGGTAAACAGGGACGAGATTGCGTTAAATGACAGGTTAGACAAGGGAAATAACTTGATTAATGCGCTTTCGCATTTTATTTTATATAGCTTCCTGCTCTGTAGATAAAATAAAAAATAAAATTTGGATGTCACTTCGTAAGAGAAGGGCAGTTAATTGAAACTTTTAAAGACACCAAAGTTTTCGCAATAAAGATTAAAAGAGAAAGGGAAAGGAAAACACACTATTCTATTCTGTACCTTCTCAAACCATTCGGAGATATTCTAGAGAGAGCAAGACTTAACAAAAAATTGATTGATAACATAATGAATCTATATTATAACGACCAATAAACATACTTCAAAATAGGAATAAGATATTTTATAAAACATTGAATTCCCACGGCACTGGACAATATTCCTTCTGAGTTCAAATCTCGCCGAAGTTAACTTTTTCTTTTATCCTTCGTGGGGTCGACATAATCGACTAATCTCTTTTCAAAAATTCCTAGTCTTGTCCCTATGTTAGAAACTATTGTCAGAATTGTTAGAACATTGGAAGAAACAAAACAAAGCGAAAAACTTTGTGGTATTTGTTCCGTTTCTTTATGTCTTGGGTTCAAATTCCAGCGAGGTCAACTTTATTTTTCTTCCATTTAGGCTCTGCTGAATATATTATCTGTCAAGTACTGATGTAAGAGACTTACTCCCTAAAAATTTCTCTCGCGAACATGCTGGCCATGTGCCATTATTATTATTATTGTTATCATTATTATTATTGAGTGAGAGAGCAGTGCATGCCATCAAAGTGACACTGGGGTAAAATATACGAAGCCCATTATACCCATCATGACTACCCGTCTGAAGCGACGAGCTGGCAGAATCGTTAGCACGCCGGGTGAAATGCTTAGCGGTATTTCGTCTGCCGCTACCTTCTGAGTTCAAATTCCGCCAAGGCCGACTTTGCCTTTGATCCTTTCGGAGTCGATAAAATAAGTACCAGTTGTGCACTGCGGTCGATCTAATCGACTTAACCTCTTCCCAAAGTTGCTGTCCGTGTGGCAAAATTTGAAACTATTATTATTATTATTATTAATATTATTATTATTACTATCATTATTATTATTATCATCAAGGCGGCGAGCTGGCAGAATCGTTTGCACGCTGCGCGAAATGCTTAGCAGTATTTCGTCTGTCTCTACGTTCTGAGTTCAAATTCGCCGAGGTCGACTTCACCTTTCATCCTTTTGGAGCCGATAAATTATGTATCAGCTGAGTACTTGGATCGATGTGATCGACTATCACCTTCCCCATAAAATCCAGGCCTTGTGCCTATAGTAGAAAGGATTATTATTGTTGTTTTTAACTATTGTTGTTGTGATGATGGTGGTGGCAGTAACATGTCGCTTCGAGTCGTTCGTGTTTTCGTCTGTTTACATGTTCAGAAGTTGTTAATTGTTGAAATTGTATTATATAACATTTGTTTAAAACCAACCTGAAAACGGCTAGCTGGCTTTTTCGTTTCCCACCCGTGTGGAGCTCATGCTAGTTAGAAAACAAAATTTTCAAATTTTGTTTTGAAAAATACAATTTCTTACAATCATGTCGGCTTCCACAACCAGCAAACTGAAAGGAGAGGTGAGAAGTAACTCACAAAGACAAGTGCAGTACGTGTCAATGTCATCCCCTTCAGTCTTCAAAAAGAGCAAAAATTTGTAAGTTCAAAGTCCAGTTAAGTGCACCACAGCTATTGCGGAAAACAACAGCAATAGCAGCAGCAGCAACTTTTACCAAATTAGAAGACGCCACAGGATTTTAGGAAAATTGAGCGATTGCTAGAAAGACTGTTACATAATGTTGCGTGAGTTTAACACCTCGTCGCCTGGAGACAGTAGAAAGCGGACTCCACGATGTGTGACAAGATATATCTTGAGCATTGCTGTTTGGCCGGTCGAGGTCCTCTTTAAGACTGAAGCCCGGCCTTGCAATACAACATTCAGTAGTCACTCGTCGCAGATTTCGCTCCTTTGCCCACTTATTTGGAAAGAAAGGCAGTAAAGGTAACAGTAATGAAGTCTTACAGGAGCTAGAGTTCTGGTGTATATTGCATAATGCTGCGGGAAGTGGAACATCACTGGATATGAAGAGAACGAAGCAGGAGAACTAGTTTAGTACCACAACGCTCCTCTGTGTAAAGCCTTAGCACCCAAGAAGACCTTATCTCCCTGCCGAATGGGGAGGAGTTAAGAATAATTGTGGAGGGCAGACGACCGAGGTGCCACATCTGTTGGCCAGCAGATAAGGATAGCATAGTGTATCCACAATTCAAATTGATCGGCTACACAAACCACAAGGCTGTATGATCGATCTCAGGTTGCATAGATAGGGACCTGGATATTGGAAACTAAACGCGTTTTCCCCAGCACATACAGTTTACGAGACTATTAGAGAACGGATTGGGCAATCATCAGTAACCGATTTTGATTAATCCTGAAAATGGCTATTACATTAGAGTAGGTAAGGGTTAGTAAGACGGAGAATTCTCGAGCAGAAGAGCTAGTTAGCAACACGAATAAGTGCTTAGGAAAAGTATTGCGACTAACGTACTGGCGGTAAGGTTCTTCAACGCGAATCACGAAGATTGTGTTATCAGAGCTAGGGCGGTGCTCTAAAGAATTGGAAGAACGAAAGGTGTTCGATGAGCCCTCATGGGAGAGGGGCAACGTGGCAACAAGGTTTTGACGGATCAAGAGGGACACGTGCTACATGAGGAAGAGCAGTTATGTGTGGTATTTTAGAGGTATTTTGTTCAACTGTTTGGGACGGGTGGTTGATCGGAGGCGGGATGGACTTTACCGCTCACTTTGACGATCTGCTGCGACTGTCGGCAAGTGATGTAGAGTTCTGCGAAAAGTTAACAATTTATGAAATAAGAGAAATGATGACTGATTGCACAAGGGAGAAGTCGCCGGGGAATCGATGGTCTTCCCATATACCTTTATCATCATATGCCAAGCTTGATCGGGAGCCTCTTGATAGATATCTACTGCGACTGATAGTAAAACGTTAGAAATCCTACTTCTGTGAAACGAAGAGCGATGATTCACTTGAGAAATCTGATTTCCCCGCTCCAGTCAGGACGTACACAGCGACAAATATAAAACACCGCTTTCGCTATTTCTTACACCCAGGACCATCAACTTACCGTCCGGGTCAAGAAAGATCGTCCGTACCTCGAGATCCAGGCCTTTCCTAAACAGCACTGCTACCCTGCTTCCCATTCTAGATCAAGCCAGTAATGTGTAGATCTCAAAGCCTTTAAAAATGGGGGATAGTGTGAGCATGTTTGAAACCTTGGTCTCACTGGCGGCTATTACATCCAACCTTAGCGACTTGAGGCCATGGAGCAAGCAACCCTGCTTCCAGGACAACTCCAGGCCACGAACATTTATAGAACCTACTCTAATAGTCGCTATGTCGGCCGAAAAGGGTTGAGAAGAAGGAGAAGGGCGGGGTTACATAACCACTCGGTGTTGTTAGTGGTCGGATGGACCGACCTCTGGCTCTGGTTGGGGTTCCCCTGGGAACCTCTTTAAAAGTCCGTTGGTGGCTTTTACATTAGGGGTTCCACGTCGTAAGTGAAAACCTCCCTAATTTTTTTTTTAAATACTGTTAGCGGTATACGCATTAACAATAACTTTTCCAGCACTTTAAAAGTATTGGTGTCATATACTGCACCCCTTCTCTCAATCTCTTTATTTTGGGTTATGAAGGAAATCAAATCTTTGTTGGACCTCCTCACTAGCACCAAATTTGGAGTTTGTGTGGTTGATTGTTTTTTTGTAAGCTGTCGGAGATCGCTTTGCTTTTATTTTTCAGGTGCTGGCCAGGAGGTGGGCATTACCACTCCATCGTCTTGTGATAATGAAGCCAACATAGGTGATAGACTGCAGGAGACAGTAAGAAAGAATAGATAAAGAACCCGGACTAAGGCAAAGTAAAAATTGTGAAGAGAAGCTCATCTCCCTTGATGTCAAATTGAAGTTCACAGTTCTTCACAAAACAAACGAAGAACTGAATAAACAAAATGAAGAAAGACGAAAGTAATAACAATGTGTTGTTGATTGAGAAGGTGATAGGAACCCAAATGAAGTTGGGTGATCTTATATCAAAATAAACAGCGCATGACCTTGCAGGTGGGGTCCAGTTAGAATTTTCTTCAAGTTGAGTAACCTATCCCGCTCAAACGGTCCCGGAATAAGGTTTGTTTAAGGATGTTGAACAAAACACCCCAGTTTCCAGAGGTGAATTATTCAAACCCCAAAGAATTCCTCTCAAAACATGGCTATGATGCTCTCCCACTACTTCTGCTCATGATCAGAGATGCACATATCGTCAGCCACTAAGCGACATGCTCAACTGGTTTAGGTCAAGCAACTGATAAAGCAAATCTATGGTCTTGGGCAGACTATTTGCTCTAGCCCATCTTTTATACTAAGACAAAAACAATATACAATATACACTTCCAATTTGTTAAGATCAAAAGCCATGAGAGCCACTGCCTGGTATTATTATTATTATTATAGTGGCGGGGAAGTACTGCATTTCTATCACACATACTATTTTTTCTAACCTTTGTATACTATGTATATGTCCCTTCTTTTTCAGTGTATACTATGTATACGTAATCTTTTTTTAAAAGTTCATCTTTTCATTATATGTTAATCCCCACACTTTATGTCTGTCTTTGTATTGTCCCCCTCATCCTTCGCCCTTGTGACAAATAAATGAAATCATCATCATCATCGTCATCGTTATTATTATTACTATTATTATTATTATTATTATTATTATTATTATTATTATTATTGTTATATGCTTGACTTTTGCTTTGTATTTCTACAAGTTGGCTCCAAGTCTCACCCAGAGACCTTCAAGAGACAACAAGTTAGAAGTCAATGTTGGTGTTATTCCCAGGGTGTCATATATTTGGTTTTGTACATAGTATTGTTCTAGAGAATGTTTAAGAAAACAAGAAAATTATGAGTTTGTTTTAAAATTTGAGATTACATAGACAGTATTTTATATAGGATATGGGCAGTTCCCATGAGCATTATCTTTTGAATTTCTGCCACTTTGGGGTTCCTTGGTATCTGAGCTAGGTAGCAATCAGCACTTTTTGCTATCATTCCTAGGGCACCTATGACAACAAGTATTGTTTTAATACTTTCTTGGTTCATTTGTTTCTTCATTTTTTGGAAGCAGAAATGTAACACCATTAACTAGCCAAGAGGGAATCATACTAGGCTGTTGCAAAACATTATTAGTATTATAATCGTACTAGGTTGTTGCAAAATATTATTATTATTATTATTATTCAGTAGTTTTATTTTTATAACGTGCTTTCACTTCACTACCGAGCGCAGCTCTGTGCGCCTTGGGTATGTGCTGTGGTTTGCTGTGGTGCTCTTATGTTTACTGTATTGAAAGTGTTTTGCGTAGAATGTGTGCAGTACCCAGTAGTGCAATTTTCTGTATGTTATATATATTTCTAAGTCCTGGTGTTTTTGTTATGTATTTGTCTGAATATTTTTTTATTATACCTAAGGCACCTACTATGATAGGAATTGTTTCTGTTTTTAGATTCCACATTCGAGTTATCTCTATTTCCAGGTCTTTGT
>NC_068988.1:72680593-72684767 GCF_001194135.2 Octopus bimaculoides | reverse complement strand
CTGAAAACAGTTTTTTGTTTTGCTCGTGTTTTGTGGCTATTTGTATTAGTTTCCCTTGCTTCTGGAGTAGGTATTTTTGCAGTCCTATGGTGGTTATTTTATAATAGTTTTCTAGCTGTATAAGACCCCTGCCACCTTCTGTGCGTTGTATATATAGCCTTTCTATGTCAGATTTTGGGTGGTGCATCCTATATCCTGTCATTATTTTTCTTGTTTTCCTGTCTATTATTATTATTATTATTATTATTATTATTATTATTATTATTATTATTATTATTAAGGAGGCGAGCTGGTAGAATCGTTAGCACGCCGGGCGAAATGCTTAGTGGCATTTCGTCCTCCGCTTCGTTCTGAGCTCAAATTCCGCCGAGGTCGACTTTGCCTTTCATCCTTTCGGAGTCGATAAAATAAGTACCAGTTGAACACTGGAGTCCATGTGATCGACTTAACCCCTCCCCCAAAGCTACTGCCCTTGCGGCAAAATTTAAAGCCATTATTATTATTGTTATCATCATCATCATCATTATTATTATTATTATTATTATTTTTATTATTATCATCATCATTGCCTTTGTACATTGTTATTAAGCATGTTATGGGCCTATAATGTTTTGGTTCATTTGTTTCTTCATGTTTTGTAACTAGAAATGTTACACCATTAACTAGCCAAGAAGGAATCATACTAGGTTGTTGCAAAACATTGTTGTAAAATTTTGTTAGCAGTTCATGGCTCTCTGGGAAGGCATTCAACAAGAAGTAAGGAATTTTATCCTTTCCTGGAGACTTCCATTTGCTTGATTTCCTGAGAGCAGATATTACATCCTATACCTTGATACCCTCCCACTTTTGCTCTTCTAAGGAGTCTAAGCCTGTTGATATTCTATCAATCCAAGGGGCTTTTCATTGTGTGTTTTTTTCTTCTGTCCAAATTTTATTCCAGAATTCCCGCACTTCTTCTTTTGATGGGACAGACTTTACTGTAACTGGTATTTTTCCTATCTTCCTATAAAAATTTTTTGGGTTATTTTTTTACATGTTGTCCTCGAAGAATCTAACGCACTTTTCATACTTTGCTATGCGGGCAGCTTTAGCACATACCTTTTGCTTGATGGTTTCTATGGTGGTATCAATGTCAAATATAGTTTTCATATTACATTTTCTCTTTAATTTTCGGGTTTTTGTAGGTTTGATAGTCTTGTCAAACTTAAGGTTTTTTTTAAAACACTCTATGTCAGACCTACGTAACTGAATTTGGTGTTGAATACGCTCTTGCCAAGTAGGATTTTTACTGGAATGTTGTCGTTTTCTAATCTTTTCACAACATAGAATCGTTGAGATTTTCTCGGATGCATAGTACAGGTGGTTGAGATCTGTAATATCATCATTAGCTGAAAGTATATCCTTAAGTGCAAGGTGGATTTTACCAATTATTTTCAGGTTTTGGTTAGAATTGCGAATTTTTGGGGGAATGTCGCGTTCATTCATATTGGTTTCTTTAATTTCAGCCATTCAACCATGATTTGATTTTTTAGATCATGTAGTTCTGTTGGGTCAATTTCTGTGTGACTTTCTTCATCTATTTGATTTTAGTGTTTATGGTTAGTTCAGAGAGTATATCACTTTGCCTATCAGTTACATTAACTCTTTCAATCATTACTGTATTTTCATCAGCCCTTGGCTGGACTATAATTATTTCCTCTGTAGTATCTTCTTTAGCTGCAGCTTCGTTCCTTTTATCCCTTACTGCTTGTTTAATTTGGTCAATCTCTACTTCAGTTAGTAATTTCTTTTTCATAATGTTTCTTCTGACGTTGACAAGTTTGTTACTGTCTATGTAGGGTCTTACTTCAAGGTGTTTCTGTCTCCAGTTTAAGAAGGTTTGTACAGTATTAGATTTATGTGTGGGGAAATATATGGCATGGTACAAGGCCGTAAGAACTTCTTTATTATCTCCCCTTGACCATTTTCATTCTTTTTCTTTTGATTATTTGATGACAAGCATGGATGGCCATCTGTTGGAATATTCCTGTTGTGGGGTACTTCCAGCTCCTGTGTTTCGGGAAGATTTGAACCAGTAGCTAATTTCTTGCAACGAATCTGGTTCATCATTCGAGTACGTGGACTTGGTATTCCGATCGACGACCAATGCCGTGCCTTTTAGCTGCACAATAGATGATCTTTATTTTCATATGTCAGACTTGTTCGGGGACCTGCTGGGAGATGTCTATCGCAACTGGCAACAGAACAAGAGAATTCCCGGTACTGTGTGCTGTGGTGTGGTACTGCTTTTGAGAAAGGACCCAAACAAGAGGGATCAGATAGACAATTTTAAGCCCATAACTATGCTGATTGTAGATTATAAGATTTTGGACAAGGCGTTAGCCAAGAAGTTGGCGTTTGTTGCCGAGAAGCTAGATAGTGATGCACAGACATGTGCTATCCCGAACAGATATATCCACGACAACCATATAAAGCATATAAAGGGTATGGAAGGAATGTGACAACTGGCATGGGTGAGGCCCTGATCAATTTAAGATCTATCAAAAGCTTTTGATAGGGTCGAACACCAATACTTGGAAAATGTCCTCGCGGTGGCTGGTTTCGGTCCCGTTTTCAGAGGTTAGATCGCTGCAATTTACAACGACATCTGTTCGGCGGTCAAAGAAAACGGCCACCTACCAGAATAGTTTAGTATCGAATGTTCGGTCCATCAAGGCTGCTCATTTTCGCCCCTTCTGTACATGCTGGCTCTCGAGCCATTGCTATGGAAGCTGGATGTTTAGAGGGATATCCCGCGTGAAATGGGATGCCGGAGGTTCGTATCGGCTTATGCGAATGACATCACTGTCATAGTGTTAGACATCTCGGAAATCGAGATGATCGGCACTACCTTAAAAGAGTACGAAGCAGTGTGGGACTGCAGCTCGGTGCCTGGAGAGGCAGGTCCACGCCGACCGACGGCGTTGTTGGGCGCTGGATAGAAGGGCTAGTTAAATTGCTCAGGGTCTGGTCGGGTCCGGACCACCAGGTGAACAAGAACTGAGGGGAGGTGACAAGCAGCGCGGCCAACTTCATTCAGAAATGGGCAAAGAGGAAGCTATCCCTGAAGAGTCGGGCGTAGGTGGCGAATGTGTACATTGCTTTCGTTATCTACTACTGCCTAACCGTCGTTCCTTGCCTTGTTACGTGGCTGATCAAGTTGAAGCGCTTGCTCCTCCACTTTCTGTGGAGGGGACGCGTTCAGACGATACATCCGTTGTCAGTAGCTGCTGAGTGAAGGACTGGGCATACGGTAGCTAATGATGCGCAGGCATGCGTTGAGTCGGCGATATATCTGACGTTTCCTTAATGGTGAGTAGGTGTGACCACCGTTAGTCAGATTGGATTTTCTGCAGCTCGTCTCTTTGTCTGAGCTACAGTTTTGGATCAAGCATAGACCGAGGAAAGTTGTTTGGCATCTGGAGTGTTGGCAAGCGCTCACACCACTTCTCTAGTTGAGTAATGCAGTCGGTTGAAATCTCACTTTGAAGTTCTATAGGGGATTAGTGGCGGGCAAAAGCGACGGCGTCATCGGAGTAACTCTGGGAGTCGGGAGAGATAAGTTAGCTGGTCTTTCCGGAGGACTTTCGGGCTAGGGCCTATGGATAATTTCCAGAAATTCCTGACCTGGCAGTGCTACCAGAAAGCTTTGCCGGTTCGAGATAAGCTCTACAACCATGAAAGTGCTGTCAGACCAACCTGTCCGAAATGCACGCAAGGTGGTGAAACCCTCTGTATGCACTTATCCAGTGTTCGGGCATTGCTGACATGTGGAGCTTTGTTGAACAACAATTGACGTGTGTGGGACGAATCCGGTTATTAACCGAGTCCATCGTGAAGATAGCACCGTTGCCTTCTCTTGGGCGGGAAGAAAAGCTAGTTTTCCTCTGTCAGGTGGCTATAGTAAAAGAGGTAGTGTGCTGGATGAGGATGAAAAGACTGAAGACAGATACTTTCCTCTTCGGTCAAGCTCTCATCAACTTTTTAAAGTTCCACTTGAAAAGGAAAGTGAGGGTGGGGAGGAAAGGGCTGTCTCCCAGTATTTTTGTTGAAAGCTGGGTGAATATGGCGAGGATGGACTGTGTGAATGGGTCTACTTTGAACATACGCTTGTAGGATGGAGGGGTTGTGGAGG
>NC_068988.1:72666419-72680175 GCF_001194135.2 Octopus bimaculoides | reverse complement strand
CCCCCCCCCCCAAGCTTTGCAGTATAGTATAGTACAGAATCAACCGGACAAGCAAACCATATGAAATTGGGTGTGAAGGAGAAAATTTTGTATGTATGTATATATGTATGTATGTATGTATGTATGTATGTATGTATGTATGTATGTATGTATGTACGTACGTACGTACGTATGTATGTATGTATGTATGCATGCATGTATGTATGTATAACGTACGTATGTGAATATTCATGTATCTATGTATATATTTACGTGTCTATAATCTACGAACACATTTTTTATATGTATGTGCGTATGTATATACGTATGTGCTTATGTATGAATACATGTCTGTATGTTTATAAATAATAATAATTATATGTATGTATCTATATACAAATAAATAAAATAATAGATAAAATAAAAATAAATAAATAAATAAATAATGTCGAGCAAAGCAAAGTGTAAACCGCCATATGTGGAGGTGTGATAGAAGTGACCAATGAAAAAATTGTATGAAACAGATGAGCAGATGGTCGCCTCGGTAGCCCGCTAACATGTAAACAATGGCTCTCGTACAGAACGATTCCAGCGAGATGTTCTAGCTGGCAGACACTATAAATAATGGCGTTATTGAATTACTGGCAAATTAATCTCTTAGTTGGTTTAATTCGAGTAGAGGAAATATAACCTTATCCCACAGACGCACAGGTATATGTGCTCTTCCGCTCTACATGCTGGTTGATAAATACTTATTGTCTTTTTTTTTTTTTAACAGCTTTTTACTTGTTCGCATATATTTTACTCACGCACTCATTCACAATCATGCATGTGTATATACACACATGCACGTAGATCTTAACTATTAATCAAAAACAAATATTCAACAATACCCACATTCAGATTTAAATAACCTGTCTATCAAGCTCTTAATAATTATGTGTTTAAATGTGTAGTGATAACAGGATCAAGTAACAATATCATGTCGTTAAAAATTAAGATGTGAACATTATCTACAGGTTAGGATAAAATAAATTTTTTAGAAATCCCTTAAATTAAGCATTAATATTTTAAATAGTTAATTCATCTGCAATCAAATTAGGTTTGTTCCAAGAAAATATTCGCATTTGAAAACTAAGATTAGGCATAAATAGAGGGACATTTTAAAAAATTTCCGCTTTATCAAAATATATTCCTGAAATAATAAAGTAGCAGGTAGCATATTTGATGTATTAATAAATGTTCATTAAGAAGAACAATGACTTTCAGAATGATTAATTCTGGAAAAACAAAACAAAATAAAACATAAAACAGTGGAGATAACACCAAAATTTCAGTAAAAATTAATTAAATATGACCATTGAATGACAACTCCGTACATATTTCGGTTTTATTAGATCTTATCAGTGAGGTGTACATAGACTATGGTTACTAAATCTGAGAACAACTGGAGTCATAGGATTTTTGTAAATGAGAGTAGCATCATAAATTAAAATAATGACTACAAAAAAAAAAAAAAATCATCAGGCACTCCAGCTGCACGTAGTAACGTGAGTGCAAGTGTACCTGATGCCATAAATCAGGAAATTTTTTGAATTGTCACGAGTTTGTTAGAAACCACACTCTGTCAGGTTGATGCACTTTTATAGTTGAAAGACCTTGGAATTTTCTATATTTAGATTTTTTTCAATTTGTCTTTTGTCTAAATTATATTGTAGGAACTGATGTGTAAAATGTTAGACACCAAGTGTCGAATAGACACTAAATAGTGAACTTCATCAAGCTTAGAGCATTATTTGTATTAATCGACTTCAAGGAGACCATTTTTCCAGTTGAAATACAAGGTATTTGTATCATTCAGTTTAATCATTGTTATCTTTTATGTCTATATATTTTTTTGTATATATTTCGAGCGCTGCTAACTTTAACTTTGCTATTCACTACAGCTTAATATCGAAGTTTAAGTCATGTAAATTGTATTTGTTTCTTACAGGGGCTGAAAACCTGAAATTTGAAAGAAATATGAATTAGAGTAAGAGAAATTCACGGTTTTCCAAAGTGTACCAGCTGTGCAAATAAAGTGAAATATTTAAAACTGACAAGGCACATGAAATATAGAGAACTAGTGCATCTTCCTTTGAATGACTGAAAGGGTGCCTCAAGAAGCATAAGAGTTATAGGGTATTATTTGTATGATGTTCTGAGTTCAAATTCCGACGAAGTAAACTTTGCTTTTCATCCTTTCGGAGTCGATAAAATAAGTGCCAGTTGAGCACTGAGGTCGATATAATCGACTAGACCCCTCTCACAAAATTTCAGGCCTTGTGCCAATAGTAGAAAGGATTATTTGTATGTCTTAAGTAAAGAACACGAAAACAATAAAAATGCAACGAAATGCTCATAAAACAAGAATGTTGGAGGTGAAGCTTCAATGAGCAAACGTTAATAGAACAACAGGACAGTAGTAAGAAATAAATACCTGGAAGATACAGCTTCTGAACAAGCGGCTACCTTCAGTCTGTTTTGGTTGCATTTAAGGATATTTTTCGTGTGAAAACGAGTGTTGTTCTGTATGGGAGTGGACACATACGTGGTCTGATCAATAAGTATTCGGACTGTTGCCATAGTAACGAAGCTAAAGTACGCAGAGTAAAGTCGCTTGGCATAGTTTGACTTTGAACTCTACTGTGTATGCGAACTAAGTTTTAACGTTCTCGCTCACTTCTACTGTTTACAGCAGTGCTTGGAAGGAGAAGGAAGGTGTGTAGCGTGTGATGGTTGCATTGACCATCACAGAGAAAGTTGAGCAGAGAATCTGTATCACATTTTGCCAAACGCTTGGCGATACCTGCTCAGAGGTCTACGCAAAGTTTTCAAAATGTTTTCATCGTTCTCGACACAATCAAGGAGATTTTGTGCAAATGAAACCCGAATGTCTCTTTGGTCAGCTGAAAGCAGTTTTGGCACAAACTTGGCAGACACGTGTCTCATACCCAAATCTTCAGTGATAATGGACTGAACTGAACTGTAACTAATCTGCACATACTCTGGTAACTCACGGATTCGACGATTTTCCCTGCACGCACATCTGCGATGCTTTCCTCAGTGCTGCTGGTTGCGAGTCCCCCAGAACGTTCGTCAATATCGACATTTTTTCGGCCATCTTGGAAACGTCTGAACCACTCGTACACTTGTGTGCAGCTCATACACTCCTCTCCATACACTTTCTGCAACTTTGCGTAGGCCTCTGAGCAGGTATCGCCATGACAACTTTCTCTGTCCTGGTCAATGCGACGATCACACTCTACACGCGTTCCTTGTAAGCACTGCTGTGAACAGCGGAAATGAGCTAGAACGTTAAAACTTAGTATACACGCACAGTACAGTTCAAGGTCAATCTATGCCAAATGTCTTTAATCTGCGTGCTCTAGCTTCGTTATTATTACAGCAGTCCGAATACTTATTGATAAGACCTCGTATTTTAGAAAAAACGCAGTATTATTCAATAGACGGGAATTTTTAGAAATTATTGGCTATGAAGGAATCGATTGATTTTTAAGTTGGTCCTATTACGAAACTTTCAAGATCACTACACATCCTACCCTGCCTTCCAACTGACTCAAACATAATTACTAGGAAGGAGAATGTGATTGTATAACGTTCTTAATAAGTATATCTAACAGGGAGAATACCAAACTTTATATTAATAGATTCTCCATCGAACGACTTCTGAAACCAATCAATAATGGCAAACATCTTGGTGAAGGAATAAAGTACGGAAATATCTAAGATGCTTCTCGTGAAAATGGATTTGTTACAAACTTCTGAAAACTTAATTTATTGCAATGTTTAAAGTAATATTGGTTTTAATATTTTGGCACAAGGCCAGCACTTTCGTGGGAGGGAGTAAGTACTCGATTGGTACTTATTTTATCGACCCTGAAAGGGATGAAATGCAAAGTCGACCTCGGTGGAATTTTTACTCGGAACGTCGCAAAGTGTTTTGCTCGGCGTGCTAACAATTCTGCTCGCTCGCCGTCTTGATGTCTAACGTAATATTATAACATTTAAGGATGAGGTGAGCTGGTAGAATCGTTGTTAGCACGTCGGGTAAAATGTTTTGCGGCATTTTTTCCGCCTTTACGTTCTGAGTTCAAATACCGTCGGAATCGAATTTGCTTTTCATCCTTTCGTGGTTTATAAAATAAGTACTGGGATCGATGTGATCGATTTACTCCATCCCTCGAAATTGCTGGCCTTGTTGCAATATTTGAAACCGATATTATAACATTTAAGGAATTTTTCTTGAGTTGATAAATTTAACTTAAGCCAAACATAAATCTTTTAAAACAGCCATCTTCATAAACATTATTATTACTGTTACTGCTGCCATTATAAATGTTACTGCTGTTCATGCTTGATGTTGCTACTGCTGTTATAGTAAGTGTTGCTACTATTGCTTATACTGTTCTAGTTCCTTTTTACATTTTGGTCTGGGAAGGAAGCCGAGGCCATTACATTTGCAAGCCATCTTAGATTGGTGGAGGTCGATACGCAATTCAGCTGCTGTTCAGTTACGCCTGATTGTTGCAAAGTATTGCTCATTGATGCAGTATTCTAACCAAGTATTCTTATTGTAGATCTCCCAAACTACGGAATGAAATTTGTTTGTACCCACTGAGAATGTCGAAGCTCCTTAGTGGGTTGGTAAACTCGAGCCTATAGGTTTACCATAATAAATAACATCATGATAAAGAGATCGAAATTTACTAAACATATTTGAAAGATATTTATATTTTCCTTTCCCAAATTATTCATATATGGGAACACACATAGGAATACAATGAGAAATAAAAGCATTTTATTCCAACTTACATACGAAGGAAAACTAAAAAAACGAATATAATATATCTTTCTATCGAATATTAATGAATAGGCATATATTCTTTTCTACTCTAGGCACAAGGCCCGAATTTTTTTGGGGGGGAAGGGGCCAGTCAATTAGATAGACCCCAGTACGCAACTGGTACTTAATTTACCGACCCCGAAAGGAAAAGTCGACCTCGACGGAATTTGAACTCAGAACGTAAAGACAGACGAAATACCGCTAAGCATTTCGCCTGGCGTGCTAACGTTTCTTATTTCTTTATTGCCCACAAGGGGCTAAACATAGAGGGTACAAACAAGGACAGCCGAAGGGATTAAGTCGATTACATCGACCCCAGTGCGTAACTTCGCTAAGTTTCTATATTGAGTCAAGAGAACACACAGAAGCTCCTTTATTTACTCCGCTTAATGGCGAACAGCCTTCATTATACCACTGCTATTTTTAGAACTCTTATAAAGGCGGCGAGCTAGGACGCCGGACAAAATGCTTAGCGGTGTTTCTTTTGGTTCTTTCCGTTATGAGTTCAAATTCCAGCGATGTCGACCTTGCCTATCAGTTTTACGGGGTCGATAAAATAAGTGCTAGTTGAGCATTGGGTCGATATAATAGTCTTAACCTCTCCTCTCAAAATCACTGACATTTTGCCAGAATGAGAAAGAGTTATTAGGACTGATGTGATAATGACGCTATGACGTTGCACATAAAACAATGCTTTTAGCACGTCTTTATAGCTGAATGTTTATACCTATTCATTAAGCTGTGACACTGTTATTGGGGGAATTTATATTAATTTTAGGTGTTTATTATCTATTTAACAGATCGGAAACAGTTAAGGCGTCACAAATAGTTTCGTTCCATTTCTTATTATCCTTCATCACAAAGCGAACAAGTTTGATAGAATGTTATTTTGGAGAACTACTTTTACTCGTATAATATCTGCCAGCAGAAGAGGTGCAAGTTCCGCGATGAGGATTTAGATCATCGTCCCAAAATATGCTGATGTTTACTTGGGATAAAGCCGTTTTTTTCTTTCCTTAAATTTCACTTTTCTCCCGCCTGCTTTGTATCCATGGCAACTAAAATGACCCTGACAAGTAGTTCGATGAGCCAGATCCCTAGACACTTGGAAAGAGGTCAGCTCTGATACTAAAATGTCACATATCGTCAGCCAACGTCATGTCCCTGAGGAAATTTAAAAGGAAAGCTATTATCAATTTTCCAACTCGTTGGACCTTGTTATTGTGTCAGAAGTCGAAAATCTGGAGTTTGATGCTCCTTACTGCTTTCTGTATCTTTTCCCTCTGCAACCATCAGCATCACCACCACCACCACCGCCAAGAACAACATCATCAGCATCAATAGTATCACCACTACCGAATTCTCTCTCAGCTACTGACTGAGAATTCTTTTACGTCATCGTTGTCACACTTCAACTTCAACGACGATAACCACCACCACCACCATTAGCAACAACAGTGTTACAACTGCCGCCGTCACCCCACCAATAGCACCAATAATAATAATAATAATAATAATAATAATAATAATAATAATAATAATAATAATAATAATAATAATAATAATAATAATGATAATAATAGAAACAAAATCAACGTCTTTAACAAATACACGAGCAACCAAAACTAGAACTCCAAAGATACGAGTATTATCAACAACCACTATGACAACAACAACAACGTCCCTGATTGTACAATCACCATCATTAACACGATGAACATCGGTAACTGCTACCACTACAATAACAATCTCTTGAACGTCAATAATAACGATAATGATAACATTAGGGCCACCATCAGCAGCAACGACAACAACAACCACAACAACCACTGAAACAATGATGATAGCAACAACGATGCTATGATAACATCGCCTCCAAAGTAATAAGCGTAGCCACAACCACCTCACACCACCACTGAACAGCAGCAACGACCACTCTAAGGAAAAGCAAGAAAAACAATTAGTGATAAAAATTTCTTGTATTGACAAAAACGCGACAAAATTGTAAAGAGAAGAGTATATTACTGGTACTTATTTTAATAATTTCATCAAGATGAAACACAAAAGCTTCTCGAGAATGTCGTCGTTTTTATTCGCCATTAAACCTCTGTAGAACGCCTAAATGGAACTTCCATCGGCTCCATTACACGACTGATTGACAGCTGTGAACACTTGATACGCTCTAGGTGCCTGCCTCAATCTACGCTTTATCCATTTCTGGGTGAGATTGACTATCTTGCTCGTCATCACGTCTCAATTTTTCTTCACATGGAGACCTGGACCAAACCAGATCCCAAGTAATTCAATCGGTCTGTCCAGTGCCCCATAACACTGTTGGATGGCACGCATCTACCTCTCCAGGGGCTGAGCTGCAGGTCCACTGACTTTTTTAAAGTTGATTTTTGTTCCTGTCATCGCCTCGTGTTCCCTTAGAGCAGTACCAATCCAGTCTATGTACTAGGTGTCCGACACTATGACGGTGACGTCGTCCGCAAACCCCGACGTTCTATTTTGCGCAGAACACCTCTCAACGTCTCCAGTTTGCACAGTAATGGCTCTTGAGTTGGCAATACAGAAGTAACGAGAGGGACAACCTTGACGGACCGAATGCATGACACTGATTGGTTCCGGTTCTGTAGAACCTTGACGGACCGAACGCCTTTGATCATAGGTTTGCTCAATAAAGGTTGATCTGGAGCTAAACGACGACAATCTCTACTCTCACCACAGCGAATACCTAAAGGTTCCTCATCGGCGCACTGCCCCCCCTCCAAAAAAAAAACTATGTTGATGACGGCGACAATAACCATCACCACCACCACCACCACCACCACTACCACCACCACCACCACCACCATCATCATCATCATCACCATCATCACCATCATCATAACTGCTACTAAAACCAGTATGTCACTATCTAATTACAAGCTAATTACTCAATGATTTCTTAATTAGACAGACAGCTCATGTTAATCAATACTACCGTAGAAACAAAAAAATAAGCATCTATAAAAGATCGCATACTAAATCAATATCGCTTCCTGTTCACTGCAACACATTTATAGGAGTTGGGTAGAACTGATTGCTTCGTACTTCATTTTGTCGACAACAGAGAAAGGGAAAATAAAATGGACTTCAGCAGAATTTGAATTCAGAACGTAAAGGATCGTAACTATATACTGAAAAACATTTAGATCTGCATTCTGTTGTTCTTTTGGTGACCCCAGCAGCTCAATGACAAATCAATACTGTTGAAGTTATTTAATGATATTCACTAGTCAGAGGGTCCAAGTCTCGTGTTTTGTCACCAGCTGTCTATGAGTTTCTTCAACTGTTCATAGGAAATCCTTTAACCTGTCGTCTTAATAAAATGCTCTCAAGGCAAATAATTATCAAGGTACAGCCCAAGAAGATTTGAACCTAACAAACCGTTCGTCAAATACTTCCACAGCTAGCAAAATTTGTAGAACACGAAACAACTAGTCGGAGGCTCGTATCATGTCAGTAGCTTTTTCTCTATCAAATAGTCAAGTCACATCTTTTTAACAACCCAGTCCATCAAACTGTAAATAGGATCAACAGGCAGTGCAATTCACTGATGTAAACTGAATGTACAGAGTATTATTAATGAAATTGCTACCAACAATGAGTGAACTCGGCGCAGTAGAGCTAGGCTCTGTTCGATGCCACGAACCAATTTTCACTTATTTTACCTATACTATTGTGAAAACACAAACTGCATGCAATGTAATTTCTCTTTCCTATGCATGTACTTATGTAGGAAGTTAATAGTTAAATGCTGTAGAGTGGCGGAGGTGATCGAGAAAGTGAAACACGGAATTGAATGCTTTCCTACTTGTTGGAGTTGTTCAAGAAATTCACTTAGTCGCCACTCATCTGTCTGGGATCAATAAAATTTAAAATACTGTTTCCAAAAAATCATCTGTAAATATCTCTTACAAGAATTTTTTTATGTTTAAATGTTTCCAGGAAAACTGTATCAGTTCATAGCACTTTCATCTTCAAACTACATTTGATGTGAGTCGTTGTACAAGTAACTTTTTAAGGAAGCCATCACGTATCCAACTGATAAGTAATTTGCTGGTTAGACGATCCCTTTTCTCACATTTGTGAAACTGTTTTACTAGTCGTTAATTCTATTGAAATATTATCAATATTTAAAGAAAATGCATTCAGATTTATGACTTTAGAGCATATCAACAGAAGGCCGGCTGCCTGCTTAAATATAAATTACTTTCTCCCTATTACCCTACAGAAGCCAACTTCTTTACTTTGACATTTACTGAGGGAATGTGTGTTGTTACGGGTTGTCTAATAGAAGTTCTATGTTGCAATTTGATTTGAAGTGGAAAACTGGCTTTAATTCGAATTAACTTAAAACTTGAAACCTCTGAGGTGAACTTGTTCATGAAGACTATGTCTTGGACAATCTTCTTAAAGAAATTTGCATTCCATTTGAAATATGGTTCTACACCGAAAACGCTGCTTTATTGGAACCTGGGAGCGTGTGTTATTCTATTTACCGTCAATTTGACTTTTATTGCCATTAGATTACGTTACGTTGAGGGTTTTAATTCGGTATCGGTTTAACTTATTCATCTATTTATTTGTTAATTTTGTGCTAGCAATAATTATTCTATAGAATAATTATTCTATAGAATAATTATTCTATAGAATAATTATTCTATAAGGTATATATAAAAGCACCAGTGGTGTATTTTTTTATGTAACAATTTATGTAGAGATTTCAACTTTAAAGGAAAAGTTAATTTTGTTCGGTAGCTGTTGAGTCTTTAAAATAAAAAAAAGTGATAAAACATATAACATACTAAAATATTAGTATAATGATAAACATCTACCTATATAAGGTGATGATATAATCAGACTGGAAATATTCATGGTGCATTGAAAATTATTTTAAAATAATTAAAACAAACAAACAAAATGTGACTATATTTTAACATATCATTCACAATGTGTATGTCTGCTTAAATATATGCATGCGCAGAACAGTTTTGTTATATGTTTGTCCACATGTTCTTCCTATATTTCATACTGCCATCCACGTGTGCCAGTTCATGTTTTTGCAACAACCCTGCCCTCGCGTTTCACACCCATTCGTCAAACGTCTGCTATAGGCGTCGGACAAGTATTCATTAAAGCGCACGCAAGCTCAGCTTTTTAATCGACCGATTCGCTTCGACTGCTCCTTCCCTTTAATTATGTGAGCGCCTAACGTCAAAGCATCACTGGTTACATCCTACACTGAAAGAGGCACTATGCACAAGGTTCGGCCCATCGCTTTACCGTCATACTTTCCTTTTCACTTCATTATAGTAATTATCATTTATTCTCAAGGCAAAAAATTTGTCTTTACATTTAGCCATAAGCTAAAAATAAAATAAACAAAACAAACCCCAAACAAACCATTTAACTCTCTGTTTTCTAATCTCTTCCCAATTTCTCCGTTAGCCGCATTCACTTCTTTCAATATAGTCCTGTCACTCTGTCACTTTTTTTGTAATTCAAGCAGCTTAACTAAAATATATTTAGATAAATAGCAGATAAACTACAGATTAAGCAACATAAGACAAAAATTTCAGAAAGAACAAAAAAAAAAAAAAAGTCTTTTCGAGAATAGAGCAAAAGTAAACAAAACAAAAGATAAAAGAATAGGAAAACTCTGCAGGGCATCTCTAGAAAAGAGAAATGTGCACTATATTTGGTAGCTTTTTTGTTACTATTTTCCCATTTTATGATATATGTAAGGTAAGAAAGCTGTCGTTATGTTGTGTAAGCTCCATATTTCAGTTGCGGGGGAATATGACACAAGTTGGTGTTATATTGTAAACTGATGTGCCATGGAAAATTGCACTCTTCTTATCAACAGTGTCTAGGTCTTTGTGGAATAGGACTTATTCATCGCATACATGTGCAATAAATCGAATCAGATATCTATTAACTTTTTGACTTTTCTTAATCAAAGGAGTTAAAAGATCTATTCAGTATTCGCATATCTCTATCTTCATCAACAAATATCGTACAGAATAGCAGTTCTGTTCTGTTATTGAATATTCCTCTAGTCATCTGTTTGAGTCTAATTACATGACTAGGTAGGCCAAATTCTTAACCACTTTGAAAAAGTTTCTTGAAGTCCGTTGGTAGCATTACGTTATGTTTCTAGGTAGGAAAACATACATTTATTTCAGTTCAGGTCGCTGTCTGGAATAAATTGCTTGTTTGGGAACTTTCTTTAAACTTCATACCCCTCTGAAATAGATTATGAGAAGCAGCTCTCAAATATTCATCCTTAGAAACGCCAGTGATAACCAAGAATTGTCTTCATGTGTTTGAAATATTTGTTAGAAGCAACAATAGTCTTGAGTTGCAGAGAACATACAGTTGCTGTACGATGCTTCATACAACACTATATTATTATTTATATATTTTATAGATCCTAGATAAGGAGGAAATACAAAGTTGAATCTGGCTGTAATTGAACATTGAAATGTGAAGTACCAAAAGAGTTCGTCTGAATCATTTGACACGATTTAAGGATGAGATCCCTTACAATAACAGGCTGCTAAACAATTATTGTAGTCGCTCTTGGTATATCATTGGTACTTAGTTTATCAACTCCGAGTGGAATGAAAAGCAAAGTTGAACTCGGGAAGATTTGTGTTGTGAATGGAGCAGAACAAAATTACTATATTAATAGATTTAGTCCAACATTAAATTACCAGAGCACAGGCTGCAATGAACAAAATGGAAACGATATGGAAGTCAGATCTATTCAGAAAAATCAAAATATCCTTCTTCAGAACACCTGCTGAATCAGTGCTGCTGTATGGATCAAGTACATGAACCTTGACACAAGCACTCGAGTAAAAAGTAGATGATGCATAAGCTAAAATGCTTGGGATTGTACAAAACAAGCTGGCACCGACGTATTACAAATAAAGGTTTATAACAACTACGGTTGCTCAAAAATGGTTATGATTTGCAGGAAGTAAGCAGGAGGTTATACACAAGCTACTATTGTGGGAACCAACTCATGGGAGACGCAGTAGAAGAAGACCGATTCAAATATTCATCGATCAACTCACAGATGAAACAAACCTCAGTACGGAGCAGTTGTAAGGAATGTTGGACCGTGATCGCGATGAACATTCAGTTATATCAGCCTCACTCATCCCTATTATGCCAAATAAACGCCTAGCATTGTAGTAATCCCGGGGTAGGTGGATGTAGGGTAAAATAAGCACTGGTGAGATTTGAATTCAGAACGTGGTGGGCGACACTCACTCTGTCTGCGAAATCATCAAGAGCTATAAGGATTATACGTTGAATTAATACCTATAAACACGAGTCAATAAATCAATTTTCATGAAGTCGCTTGATCTGCTAGAAATAGCAGACAAATTTTCTTAAAGCTTATCTTATTACTTAAAGCTTATTCCTATATCTATTACTACAATGTAGTCTTAGATATATCAAGAAGACAGAGTAAGTTAAATTGGAATATTTTTGATCATAAGCTTGCTTAATCATTACTGACCTAGTACTGAAACAACAACACAGCCTAGAAACATTCTCAGATCATAATTATTTCTAAGTTTAGCACAAAGCCAGCAATTCTGAGGGAAAAGTAAGTCGATTACATCAATCCTAGTGCTTAACTGGTGCTTATCTTATCGACCCCGAAAGGATGAAAGGCAAAGGCGATCTTGTCGGAATTTGAACTCAGACCATAAAGAGCCGGAAGAAATAGCGTTAAGCATTTCGACCAACGTGACAACGATTCTGCCAGCTACCCGCTTTACACTGCTATATCATAATAGCTGAAGTGTACAAGAGATATATGTGCTTTCATAAAAATAAGTTCTAGATTCAGTGGCATTAAGTAGAAGAAACTTACACCTGTTCTTTTTACATCAGGCGCCGGCGTTACACAGCTTAGTGAACTACAAAGAAATTCTTCAAGACCACAAACTCTGTGTCGGTTGTCCAATACCTCAAGTATATATTTAGCTATCTTACCTCTGTAAATTTCATCATATCTGGTTAATTATGTTATTAAATTGAATTATCTGCTAGGTTAGAGATTAACTACCAATATCGGGATATCTTTTGTGCTTTTATGAAACTTGCAAGAAGGAATCTACTTAATAATTGAAAATAAGTTGTCAGATTATTGAACCAAGAATAATCCTTGATCATACTGAACATCCAAATATTTTAGTTACTCGAAAATTTTCCATCATAACTTGTGTGTGTGCATGTGTACGCGCGCGTATTCCAATAAATATTATGAAGGAATGATTATCTACCTTGCGTTATCTGTCCGCTAGGGGCACCACGTGTATATCTATCTATCTATCTATCTATCTATCTATCTATCTATCTATCTATCTATCTATCTGTCTGTCTGTCTGTCTGTCTGTCTATCTGTCTGTCTGCCTGTCTGTCTGCCTGCCTGTCTGCCTGCCTGTCTGCCTGCCTGCCTGTCTGCCTGTCTGACAATAAAATAGCCATCTATTTATAGTACTCCATGTATAATCTGTTGATAGGTCAGTTACAGTGGCATTTGTCCTGAGTTAAAATCTCTTATGGACGTATTGTGTTAAAAGCGCAATACATATCGGAGGGAGACGAAAATTTGTCTCCGCAGCAACCAGCAAGAACGCCAGATGCATTTCATTCTTCTTAGACTTCTCAATAGCTTGCTTTTGCAGCCAGCCACATTCTCGGATGAGAATTCGTCGCGCGCATATCAGATTTGGTAGACGGAAACTGAACGAAGCCCGTTGTATATATATATATATATATATATATATATATATATAT
>NC_068988.1:72663186-72665180 GCF_001194135.2 Octopus bimaculoides | reverse complement strand
TATGTGAGAGGTGTGTGTGCATGTGTGTATATGTGTATGTGTGTCGTGTATGTGTGTATGTGTGTGTGTGTGTGGTTTTATGTATGTGAGGGGTGTGTATGTGTATGTTTATGTGTGTGCGTGCGTATGTGTGCCAGGTGTGTGTGTGTGTGTGTGTGTGTGTGTGTGTGTTTATACACTACGTTTCAAATGATTAACGACGTTAACATTTTTAAATTTTTATTTAAAAACTACTCGTTGGAATTCAACGAAATTTTCCCGAAAAATGATGGCAACAGTTATATGCGCGTGGTGTGTAAAAACGTGAAGTTTTTACGCAAGTGTAAACAAACAGCGGCCATTTGCATCATTTACACAAACTTTCAGTGTTCCAAATTATTAAAGAGTGGTCTGATAATCCTGTAGTTATGAGTCGTAAATGTGACTTAACTGCCTCAGAGAAACCTGTTATTACTTTTGAAATTGAAAAATGTAAATCAGCATTAGAAGTATCTAAAATAATTAGAAGTTATCACCAAACTGTGAAAAAATTGGTTACAGCTCCTACGAAATTACATAAGAGAGCTGGCAAAGGTTAGTCGAGGGCTGCTTATCAACGTTCTCTGTAATGAATTAAACGTGAAGCTGTGAAGAACCCAGGTCTTATAAGCGTAGAACTTTTCAAGTGCATTGGCGAAACAACTGTGTCCAGAACTAACCGATGTTGTCTCCTGAAAAAGATCGGCAAACCAGTGACATCATTTAAATGACTTCCTTTAAACAAAATAGTCTGGAATGGGCAGAAGATAACATGAAGTTCGACTTTTCAAAAGTTTTGTTTATGGACAAAACTCGTGCTATCTTGATGGACCTGATGGTTGGAGCAAGGAATGGGTTGTAAATGGATGAGATCATCATTGACGCTTGAGACGCCAGCAAGGGGTAGGAGGCATCATGATTTGGGCGGTATTGTTGGAAGCATTGTGGTTGGTCCTTGGAAAATGCCTGACGATGTTAAAATGACTGCGGATTCTGCCAGCTCTCCTGCTTTATGTAATTCACTTATTGATGATAATAGTGAATCTGAAGAACATTCTCAGACAGTTAAACGTCAATAATATATAACAGTAATAGTGATGACGTACTTTTATCTAACCCCAGTTCATTTATCTTTCTGTGCTGTAGCGCAGGAATAGGTTCTGAATAAAAGCAGTCGCTGGATCGAGACACCATACTTTTAGATACTACACTACTCCATATGTACGGTATAACATTTTTGAATATACGCAACCATGGCTCAGAAACTGTGTGAATGTTTTTATAGTAAATTCATTTTATATAAAAATATACATTTCGTTTTGTTCTTAAGTGATTTTCGAGAATGCGTTTCGATTTGACACCGGAAGCATTATTATTTTGACTTGGCAGGTCACATTTAGCATTGTTGAAATTGGGACTATATATTTTCGCTAGAGATACCAAATTTTACAATTATTTTGATTCTCTGTGAAAAGTGCAGGATGAAAGGAGGAACTTCTATTTAAATAACATAACCAATAAAACCCATTAAGTCTATTGATAGATTTGCGTTTTTTCGAGTTAGCAATTTGAATTCAACTCAGCACCAAACCATATTATGAATGTACGAATGCAAAATATTCTGTAAAGAGAAAAACATTCTCCGGTGTCTTCTTCCTTATATTACCTTTTTCAGTTGCCATGCTCTATATATCTGCCCTCTAGATCTCTCTTTTTTTTTTACAGAAACAATGAGTTTGAAGATAGGCGAAAGTGGTGCGTTGAAAGCTTAAAAAAAGTAATGACAAGAGATTACGAGATGCAGTTAAAGTTTGACTGAGATGGCGGAGTGGGATAGACAGAAATAGAAGAATGAGGCAATATACCGAAGAGGGAATCAGAAACACGCATATATTAAGACCTGTATGTATGTGTGTGTGTGTGTGGAGAGAGAGAGAGAGAGAGAGAGAGAGAGAGAGAGAGAGAGAGAGAGAGAG
>NC_068988.1:72662005-72662768 GCF_001194135.2 Octopus bimaculoides | reverse complement strand
GTGTGTGTGTGTGTGTGTGTGTGTGTGTGTGTGTGTGTGTGTGTGTGTGTGTGTGTGTGAATGTGCGTGTGTGCATGTGAGCGCATTTCAGGTTGTGTGTACGTGTTTGACAAACAAATTTTGCTATCACGGATATAAATGCGCAAGCAAATTCACATATAAATTCATATGTATGCATTTATCTATATATGTATATACATATATACGTGTGCATGTATACATAGACACATATGTACATAAACATATGTGTGCATGTAGTATATTCATATTTTACTTGTATGTGTTTATATGTCTATACAAGCATTTATGTTTTTGATATAACAATAGGGTCTACTAAAAGATGGGTGATTTAACGAAGAAACAGAAATACTGATAGTAGTTGTGCAAAATTATAAATAGAAGCAGTAAGAATACACTTTACTAAATCAAAGATTAAACAGAAGCGAACAAGAGCACTCAGAGAGCGCAAACCTCCGCCAAGGCAACACCAACGTCCTCTCAGCGATTAGCCAGAAATGATTTTTAAAATGAGAATTTCTGAAATAAACTCGACTGCTCTCACAAACGAGAATACTAAAATTGAACTCGACCGCTCTCAAAAATGAAGTAATAAAACAGGAAAAAATAATCCAGAATCCTTGTCCGGTACCGGATCCGATCCCAAAATCTAATCAGTTCGTGCCAGTCACGAGGCCAAACATTCCTGAAAGTTTCATCCGAATCCATCCAGCGATTCTTGAGATATCTTGTCCACGGACAAATA
>NC_068988.1:72657642-72661536 GCF_001194135.2 Octopus bimaculoides | reverse complement strand
ACACACACACACACACACACACACACACAACTTGTTTTAAATCTCTCAGCCGGAGATATACAGTAACAGTACCGAATAGTAAAGTTTATTTGCCAACAGAATGTGGCGGTCCTATAAAAGATGTTACTGTTGTTTAAGCCTCAGGAAAGCATCTTTTCCAGCTGGCTATCGACTCACCGTGTGTGTCCGTGTAGTGTTTGCAAAGGAGATCATCGCTCCCATTTCCAGCCTTACGTGATACTCACAAACCATTGTTTCTGGGTGGTTACTTGTCCTCACTGTGAGACAGCCACTGGCTGTTGATGAAAGCTTTCTCCACTCGCAAACACTATATATTCCCTAAGCGACACACATATATAGGATGGTGCACGAAAAAGTAGCCTGGGTGTCGTAGTATAGTAAATACAGAGATAAATGTACATAGACGAAAAAGCACCTAGCTTTTGGTTTACAAGTGTTGTGTTATTTCGACTGCTTGTAACTGCTGATGAAAGATAGCGCATTAGTCGACTGCTTGCTACGTTCACCCCATCCTCACCCCATCTTCACCACGTTAGTTGATTGTAAGATTACCTTGAGCGAATATCTCTAGAATTTTCTGCAAGATGATATACTCAATAGCGGAAAGATAGTGGAAGCGTACGTGAGGACGGGTTCTGTTAGGCAAATGCATGAAATTTTTGGAGTCAAGTTTTCGGATAAAGGTTTCGGTAAAGAGAACGATATAAATGTTGGTTAAGAATTGGCGCGCTACAAGGTCGAGTGGTCTTCTATCAGTTTCAGTCTACCATACAACAGCTGAAAGTGAGAGACCCGTAGTTTTTATTTAGACAGCTCTGTAGGAGAAGGAAAACTCTGATGTAACACCTGTGACTTCGTTTGTATCCAATGATGCAAATGCTCACGTTGTTTAGAGAGTGGATTGGCCCTGCGCTAGACCATACCCCACTTCAGGCAGGAGCATCTCTTGATTCTTAACATCTCTATTATGCGCTGCATAGTATGACTGACGTTACCGAGAAAGGTAAAACACCGAATGAAAGAATTCCACGAAGAAATGAAAGCATGTGTCAGTGTGGACAATAACTCTTCGAAAACCTGCTGCTTAGGGCACCCATCGTTTGCTACAACTGTGAAAAAGAGTGTAGGTCCTAGCAGGACTTAAAAGCCACATCCGTGCTGCTTTAAGAGAAAAATGACTTTGCACGAAATCGAGTTGCAGTGTGTGTGTCCAAACCCGTTTAAAAACTGTTTGTGTGGCTTCGACAAATAAACGAAAATATATTAAGTTCCAAACTTAAAAATAACTAGTGGGGATGATATGCTCGACTTAAAAATTTGAAGGTGGCTCCCCAGCATGGCCGCAATCCAATCGCTAATAAAGGACTAAATATATAAAAATACAAATACAATACTTAATTTATAATATCATTTTATCAGTCATTTGATTCACAAATAATATAAATGTTTCTCTAATATGTCTTCGTTTATCTTCCATCGTTAATCAATCAATCAGTCTTACGAATAATGTAAGTATTGTCTTTGATTTCGTTCCTTAGTTAGAGCGTTACATACATAGACGGAAAGGTTTGGTTTAGTAAGCGACAATTGATTGCCTTAAAGTGCATGCGTTGTGATGGCTATTAAAAAATAGTTCAATAAAAGTCTACACTCGTTGTTGCCTTATCTTCATTAATCAATATCCCTATTGATGATATCACCATTACTTTAATTAGCTACTCCAGCTCTCAGTATATCACGTCTTAATGTGTGTGTGATTTTATGTTTGTGAACAGCGTGCTCACTTCTTTTACTTCTCGCTACGACCACGTTCCCTCTTCTCTCTCTTTCTTTGCCTCTCCTTTCAACTAACCATTTCACTGCGTAACATACGTAAGTACATAAGCAGAATAATATTGGGTTGGCCAAAAAGTTCGTTCAGTTTTTTTAAGTGAAAATAAGACACAAGTTTTAAACGCAAAGCGATTTATTCAATCAATGATATGATTACGGTTTCATTCCAGTATCTTCCGCCATCTTGTGCTCAGATCCATTATTCACCGCTCAAAGAATTTCCTGTTTTTACTAGCGAAAAGCACTTCCAGGTGAATTTTTATATCCTTTTAAGACTTGGAGCCTTGTGCATTCAATGAATTTTGAAGAGACTGAAATCTGAAGGAGCAAGGTCAGGCGAATATGGAGGGTGCAGCAAAACTTCCCACCCAAGCCCCAGTAAGTTCTGCCGCATCTGCAAGGAAGTGTGCAGTCTTACATTGTCCGCATGAAAAACAGTGCCCTTACGATTAGCAAGTACTGGACGCTTTTGTTGGATCGCCGCGTTTAATTTGTCCAGCTGGTCACAATACACATCCAAATTGATGGTCTTGTCTGTGGGAAAAAGCTCGTGAAAGACAAAACCCTTCCAATCTCTCCAAATTGAAAACAACCTTTTTCAGGTGAAGTCCTGCTTTGGAGGTTGTTTGAGGTGGTTTATCATGATTTCCTTGTGATCGTTTGTGCCTCACATTGTTATAGACGATCCATTTCTCGTCCCCTCTATCCATTCTCTTCAAAAAAGGTTCGCTTTCTTCACATTTCTGCAACAAGTCGCAGATGGGAATCCGTTGGGTGAAGTTAACCTCATTCAATTGGTGAGGGAGCCAACATAGAGCCTACTGACGTAACCAAATTGATGCAAATATTTATATTCAACATAACGTGGATGTCTTGTTAGAACGCCGACTACTTCGGTATTAGCCTTGAGAGGTCCTCTCATATAGGCGCATGGGGAATAAATCGTAGCAGACAAGAATTGTTCGTTATCGGCACCGGAACTGCCAGATCAGTAATTTTACTTTATTGGACCTCCTCTGTGGCAGGCGTCCGGCCACTTCATACTAGTCAAATCTCGCTGCCACGATATATAGAATGTCAATGTCTTTTCAGTCACTGATGTCGCAAATAGCCAGCAGCTTTATTAAAAAATAACTAATAGCGACGGAAACAGTATTAGTACCAAAAGGCAAACTTTATATCCAACACGTTTTCCTGTTTTGAGTATTAATCTTGTGTGCCTGTAGTGTTCTTTCTAATGTTTTCTTTCACTTGTGTGTATCGTAATTTGTGTAGTTTATCGATTCTTAAGTGTTTGTATTAGTGTTTGCTGTAAATCTCTCTTCCTAGCAGTGTTTCTATCCTTTGTAGTTTTCATAATTCTCTCCCTTGTCTGTATCTTCAGAATTGCTTCAAAGTTACCCACGAGTTGTATAATGTATCTGCTTGTTCGTGTCGTCCTATTCAGGACTGTTGCCGGGATCTAAGTGTGAAGAACACTATCAAAAGTATTCTGGTACTCAGTTGCTGCGATGCTTAGATCTTACTTTCCTCTTATACAGTCTTTTGTTGCAACCCCGTTGAACAGCCAGTGGTCTTTATAGTCAATTTAAAGTATTCTTCCTGCTCTTCTGGAAGCACGTTTCTTTTTCCCAATATTTATTTTAAAGATTTTAGCTAATAGGAAACTAGATTACGGGTATATAGTTTTTAGGGTTTGCCTTTTTTTTTTGCCTTGGATTTTAGATGATTTCCCCCTTAATAAACCATTGAGATATTGTCTTCGGCTCCATCTGTATCCTTGATAGTACCTTATGCATTCCTATCCTGCTGTCTTTCAGTCTTTTTGTCTTTTTGTGAAGCGTTTGAGCTTCTTTTGTTAAGGTCTCCCTAGAATTTTACGGTGCTTTTGTTTAGATCTCCCTAGAATCTTACAGCCATTAGACTGCAGTCATGCTGGGGCACCGCCTTGAAGAATTTTCAGTCGAATGAGTCAACCCCAATAACTTTTTCTGTCAAATTACGGGGGACGTAAACACACCAACACAGGTTGTCAAGTGG
>NC_068988.1:72654607-72657603 GCF_001194135.2 Octopus bimaculoides | reverse complement strand
CACTACGGGCTTCTTCCAGTTTCCGTCTCCCGAACCCTCTTACATTAAGTGATCTTTTATTCTGTATATTTTTTTGCATGTTTATTTTCCATTTTGTTTACTTGAGTTATGATATATGAATAGATCAGAGATAATGCCCACAATTTTACTGAAACTAGTGACTGCTGCATATTTTCTCTCATTTAACTTCGTGAATGAGTCTGTTTGCATTCAGTTCGCGATAAAGTTATTTTAAGTTTCGTTACAATTATTTTATCGTAGAGCTTTATTTTGGGGAATATTTTTGTGCTCCATAGATCCATTGTTTCTAATTCTTCAATTATTTTCTCTTATATTGTCATCTTCACTATTTCCATGTTTAAAATTTCGTGTTCTTAAACCCTCCCCATATTCTTTTTCTGCTTTGTTTATGTTGTTTTGGTTCAGTTTTATTATTTTTGGTAAATGCTCTGTAGTTTGTCTTGCTCTTGTTATTTTGTTTTGCACACGTTATGTCTACTTGTGTGATTCCGCCTCCCCTCCCCCTCTTCTTCTTCTTCTTCTTCTTCTTCTTCTTCTTCTTCTTCTTCTTCTTCTTTATACATGAAAATAAATAAGCATTATAGTGTTGCTGAAAAGTACCCACGGTCAAAACCTGAAATCGTCCAATCCAGCCAACTAAAAGTGGAGTTCCGTCACAACCGAGACAGTGTGGCTTGAAGAGGGATTTTAGAGTTACTGATATCGTCATCTAGGAGTCAATTTCTAAAGAAATACTTAATTCATTCATGGACATCTCAAATCAAAAGTTAGTAAATGGATTTGTTCTTCTGAGAACATCCAGGAATTTTGGTATTAAAAAAAATCACAGAAGGTTTGGTTTGAGTTGGTAGAATTCTTCATGCAACTCCTTTAGATGCTCATATAAATATATATATATATATACACACATACATTCATACATACATACATACATACATACATACATACACAGAAAACCTAGAAAACCTGCAAAAAAAACTAAAGATATTTGGTTCCACAGAGAAAGAACAAAAGAAACTCATGCGGCTTCTCCAAATCTGATCTATTAGTGGCACAGTGAAGATTTGTGAGACATTCCAAAAATTCTTCATCTAAGCTTTTTATGTGAATAGATGCACACACTTAAGTGTATGCATCGACAGCTCAACCACCACATCAACTCAACCACATATTTACAAACACCGGGAACTCTCAACTCAAAAAGTCTTGTCGTTTTGTTAGCGATTGGCTTGAACTCTTTCAAGAACTTAAATAAAATTCAAAGAAAAATCATATACACGCACGCACGCACGCACGCACACATGCACACACGCACGCACGCACACATACGCACACGCACACGCACACGCACACACACACAACACACACACAACACACATACACGCACACATATTTGGGTGAAGATTATCCAGTGAAAACTTAGCTTGAATTAAGGCAGAGCTGGCGAAGGGAGTAGGGGAGGCAGTTGGATATATTAGCATGTATGTGTGAGTGCGTGCGTGCGTGCGTGTGTGTGTGTATGTGTGCGTGTGTGCATGCGCGCGCGCATTTGAATGATTATGAGTAAACTTTAATGTGCACGCGTGTGTTAATTCTACGACTGACATATTCTGTTTCTTTCAAGGTCATCATACACAGTGTATCATTTTCCAAACTGATAGAATCAAAGAATAACTTTCACTCAAACTGCTCTAAGAAACCGGCAAACCTCCAATATGCTGCCGAATGTAAAGTATGGTTGCTCAGTAAGAAAATATATAGAAATATTGAATCAGATGACAAGTCAGATAAAAATTAATTAAAAAAACAACGCTATTTTGTATATGATAAAGGCGTATTAAAACACCATCTGTTGGCTTGTTTCTCTTTTTGTTGTAGATCAGTTTGATACCGTTGCTTGCCGACTGTCTGTTGGTCTCTCTTGTAGCCATGTTATTGTAGATAAACAATGGCCGTAGCTGCTGTCAAAAACAAACAAAACAAAATAAAAGACGACTGATTGTCCACATAATCATTGAAGCACGGGACTCTGGCAGAACCCAAAACTAGGCGCTATTATTGGCTCATATACTCACAAACGAAGTGTTCTCTCGTTTCTGCCGACAAACCACCAAAAACTGGTCAGTGACAAAGGTCACGTGGATACAATTATTTTCAATTGGTTACATTTACATTGTTTGAACGGCGTTCACTAACAAACGCACGCACGCACACACACACACACACACACACACACACGCACACACGACACGCACACACGACACGCACGCAACATACATATAGAGTCACATTCAACGCATGCACGCGCACTCACACACGCATACACATCTATTACATGCAAAAAAATTGATGGTGAAAATATATTGATTTATGTGCGATAAATAGAAACATTATGGCGTCTATATTAGTTTACTGTATATTAGCTTTAAACAATATTGATGAGGATTTGTGTATAAACTTAACTTTCTCTCCTTCCCTCCCCACATTCTCGTATGTATGTATATATATATATATATACATATATATGTTTGTGTATATATGCACTGCATATATACACAAACATTTACATATGCATGGACACACACACACGCACACCACGCGCACACACACACACACACTCACATATATACATATACACATATTTATGTACACACACACATATACATACATATGTATATGCGTGTATGTGTGTATTTATAAGTGTGTGTACATGTCTGTGTGGTAAGAAGTTTGCTCCTCAACCGCATGGTTCCAAGTTCAGCCTCACAACGTGGCTCCTTGGGCAAGTATCTTCTACTCAAGCTAACAATGCCTTGTGAGACGATTTAGTTGACAGAAACTGAAAGAAGCCCATTCTTTTATTCTTTTTTTGTTTCAGTCATTTGACTGCTGCCATGCTGGCGCATCGCCTTTAGTCGAACAAATCGACCCCAGGACTTATTCTTTGTAAGCCTAGTACTTATATATATATATAT
>NC_068988.1:72652870-72653647 GCF_001194135.2 Octopus bimaculoides | reverse complement strand
AGAATGTCTAATAGCATCAAGTAATATTTATATGTTTTGGGACAAATTCAGACCAATTAAATTCCATTTTGCAGGATAATCTCATTGAAATTCCACTAATTATAGCTCTTCAAACATGGAAGTATCTAAGAAGCATTTGAGGCATATAATGCTTTATGAATTTAAAAAAGAGAACTCTGCAACTGAAGCGACTCGAAATATTCACTCAGCTTATGGGGAAGAGTACCTGAATGAAAGAACTTGCAGAAGATGGTTTGTAAAAATTCAGAAGTGGAGATTTCAGCCTTGAAGCTGAGGCTCAAACAGGACGTCCAATTGAGTTTGATGACAAGCTCCTTTTGGCAGAACTTGAAAAAGACCATGTAGTTTCAGTTGAAGAATTGGCAAGCAAGCTTCAAATTCCACTGAGATCGACTTTATCTTCTATACTTTTGGGGTTGATAAAATAAGTACCAGTTGAGCACTGGCGTCGATGTAATCTACTTATCCTGATCCTCGAAATTGCTGGCCTTGTACCAAAATTTGAAATCAATATAAAACTTTTCTTTCATATATCGCAAGTTACTTTGGTGGTTGAAAAAAAAATGGCTGTGTTTTTCATATATGACACATTGTCACCAGGGCAATGTGTCCTTTGTATCACATGCACACATGACATTTCCCTGGTGACAACTCATCTAAATCAATGAAACAAGGGCTGACTAAAAGTCTGATTCACATGACAGGCAAACGGTTACCGAATAACAAATAACAGTTGATTTTATTCTCATATATATA
>NC_068988.1:72646566-72651566 GCF_001194135.2 Octopus bimaculoides | reverse complement strand
TTTTTCACTTATCTTCAGCTTTATGTTAACAACATCTAGGCAGCTAATTTCCACAACTGTGCACAGTTTCTTTTCTCTATCTCAAATCATTTATATCAGGTCTGTTGCACTTACATTTTATTGAGTTCTTCAGTGGTACATTCCATCAGTACTCCTTTCTATTATGATGGCTGTGACTTCTACCATATTGTGTGTTATTACCTCCGCCAAGGGAGGAGGTTATGTTTTCATTGGCGTTGGCTTGTCCGTCTGTCCGACTGTGTGCTAAATAACTCAAAAATTTGTGGACGGTATTTGATGAAACTTGCAGAAAAAGTTGGTAAGGACACAAGGAACGGATGATGTAATTTTGGTAGTGATCCGAGAATTTTTATTGATTCTTGAAGGATTTTTCATTTGTTATATTTATTTTACATGAAGTATTACAATGTTACGTTCTTTGATTATCTCCCTTGAAAACACGTTCATCGTTTCCACGTAACCTATGGTGGCGTTGCTGTTTCTAAAATTTACTTTCGTTTCTCTATTAGTAATTTTACCTGCATATCTATCTTAAAATGAGCTGCTTGGCGGAGGTCTGCGGAGGATGACATGACAAGCCTTGACTATTGAGAGGATACCTGTTTTTAAAGGTTTATAAAAAAAAATCATATGGCTGTGTTATTCTTTTTTACCCCCGCTAAGGCGGTTATGTTTTTGCCAGTGTTGGTTTGGGAAATTGGGCGATTTTCAGCATGCGTGTATATGGGTGGAAATGAGCTGCTTAGCGGAGGTCTGCGCTCTCCGAGTGCTTTTCTAGTTATTTCTTTATCCTTGGGATTATCCTTCTGGCGGATTTCATTATAGAGTCTGTCTGTCTGTCTGTCTGTCTGTCTGTCTGTATGTATGTATGTATGTTTGTGTGCCTGTATACATGCATACATACATACATACATACATACATACATACATACATACATACATACATACATACATACATGCATACATACATATACGCGGAGGTGATGAAAAGTTCCTGGTTTTGGGTGAAAGAAAATACAGGAAGATCAGTTAATTATAATTTTATTCAACATATTTCTCTCTCAGAAACAAACCATTATTGCAGCAGTCCTTCAGTTTTTCTCAACCCTGTAAAAGAACCTGGAAAGTTGGGCCACCAACCAGACCTTTCGCGACATTAAAACCAGGAACTTTTCAGCACACCCTCGTACATATATGCATACATGTGTGTTTGTGTGGAGTGTATGTGTATATCTGTATCTGTACACGCGCGCGCGCACACATTCGACAGTCTTCTTTCAGTTTCTTTAGTCAGCCCGAGACACTTGCCAAAGGTGTCACGCACTGGGACTAAGCCCTTGGTTGGGAATCAAGCTTCTTACCATGCCTGTGCCCATACCAATTTTAGAAATCTATATACTACTAAAACTCTTACTTGTCTGAAATTTAATACAGCCAAACTGGCGGATAATGGGAAAATTCTCTGAAAGTAAGGCGTCTCTGAAATGTGAATACAAACGGAATAAAACAAGTTTCGCGTAAATCGGACCATGGATACCCGAGATACACGGTTTTTTGGGGTACCTTCATAAATAGTCAAAACGGCGCATAATGGGGAAATAGTCCGAAAGTAAAATAACTCTGAAATGGCAATGTATAATACTGCGAAAATTGTTTCCATTAATTTTATGTTGTATAACAATTCCTTTTGCATTTTTGTAGAAGTGTGCACATATTCCATATATAAATGCTGTTACTGGAGTTCAAGTTTATCCCGGAAATCCTATTTATATTAGATGCTGTAAATAATCAGTAGAACCTTAAATATGAACTTGTAAACCAGACCTATAATGACGCGAACGAATTGAAATATTTAACTGAATCATCATAAAATTAACTTTTATGTTGAAATCAGCTTCAATGTTTTATAACTTGAACCGTCAGTGACCCAACAGGTAATAATACAATGAATTATGATAATTATTGGTTTCAAATTTTGACAAAAGGCCAGCAATTTCAGCAAGGGATAAGTCGATTACATCGACCTTAGTGCTCTGCTGGTACTTATTTTATCGACTCCAAAAGGATGAAAGGCAAAGTTGACCTTGGTGAAATTTGAACTCAGAACGTAAAGACGGACGAAATGCCGTCAAGCATTCTGCCCAGCGTGCTAACGGTTCTCCCACATCACCGCCTTATGGATCATAATATTTATTAATGATAGGAAGACAATGGATAGGCAGAATCTGGTACAATGTTGGGAATGTCTTTTTTTTTATTCGTTTTCATTACAAGTTTTTTTTAATCCTGTAGCTTTTGTATCCTTCCAGTTGTTGATAAAATACTTATCAACCCAAACCTGATCTCGAAATAACTGACTGTTCCCTTTTCCAAAAAAATATGTGGTTCTGTGTCTGTTCGAAATAACGATCGGGAAATGAAGAATTTAAATGAAGGCTTTCAAGGAGATTAAAAGAATTGATGAGTGAATGAACAAACGAATGAGTAATTGGAAACTTTTAAAAGTCCAATTTTACCTTTAGTCGGCAGATTATTTAAAATAAAAATGTTACAATAAAGACACTTATAGAAACATTTGCTTATACAATAGATGCCCTGTTGACAGAGATAATGATATAAAGACAATCTGTTCATCGAGAATCCAAAGGCTGAAAGGGATGTCACATGTACGAGTGTGAGTATGCCAAGAGCGATGAAATGTTCTTGCAGCTGGGACAGTTATTAACACAAGGAGGTGGTTGTAGAGGGGAATAAAGGGCAAAAACGTTGGCACTCAGTTAAATTTATAGTTCCTGAGTTCAATCTCAGCGTAAGAACATAGGCTCCGGAACAGTGGGTGCAGGGGGTACAAGTGCACACCTTAAAATTTATTGGAACAATGAAAACAAATTTGAGCCTCCTACTGAAAAACTGGGTATGCACCCACTAAGCAAACGTCGTTCCCGTACTTATGCCTAAAAAATATGTATTTAAAACTAGGTCATCCAAAGGAGATTAGATAATATACTAATTGCAAATAGTGGTGATTAATTAAGTAATTGTTCACTCGATCTTTACAATCTTAAATAACCCATTTCTTGAGAAAATATGAATATAAGACAAAATACGAACGATTTAACTGATTATGGAAAGTGTCGATGGCATTGAGGTGAACCGACAAACAAACTTTTGTAAATAATACGAATGAATGCTGCCAAGACTTCCAAGACAATCATTTTGATAATTTTATTAAATTAACATAAAATAAAAATCTTTCCAAAAACATGAGACTTGTTTGAAAGTGTGCATCGAATACATATGTATGTTTGTATGCGTGTGTGTGTGTATATATATATATATATATATATATATATATATATATATATATATATACATGTGTGTGTATGTGTGTGTGTGTGTGTGTGTGTGTGTGTGTGGTTTATGTGTGTGTATATATATGTATGTATATATACGCACATATATATGTATACATATATATGTGCGTATACATATATATATATATATATATACATACATACATACACACACACACACACACACATATATATATATATATATATAATACACACACGCACACATATGTATGTATATTATATTTATGCATGCATATGTATGTGCGTGTGTGTGTATGTATGTATGTATGTATGTATGCATGTATGTATGTATGTGTGTATGTGTGTATACATGCATGTATGTACACTTACATGGTGACAAGTTGTGAAGTTCTTTCGAATCAAGCAAGAGAACAGCTTTCAGAAATATAAGGCCAGAAGGTAAGAGAAACATATTTAAAACAACGGTACCGAAATTTCAATTGTTCGTCACGTGCTACTGCTCTAGTGGCATTTCCCGAAGAACAAGGAAAGATTAAAGGCACGTGCGCCAGCGACGATTGGACATTCGGTCAGCGCGTGTTGTTTCTGGGCTACTGACAAACTAAGTAAAGGAAGAATGGTAGCTCGGATATATTACAAAGTCATGCTTGTCATTACTAATAGAACAACTCGTGATGATGTTGGTGATAGGTGTGGTGGTGGGATGAGGCTAGTGATAAGAGTGATGATAGTTGTGATACTGGTGGCGGTGATGGTAGTGGTGACATTTCTAATGGTGTTGGCAGTGGTGTTTTCGGTGCTGACAGTCACCGATGATAGAAAACAACAACAACAAAAGAAAACAATACAGAAAAAAGTGCCAATCACGCAGAGTTGCATATAGTTAGCAGAAAGAGATGATTAAAAAGAATGCTTTTTAAATGAAGAGATATGCAAATGGTATAAGCAAAGAAAATAAGACAGATTAAAAGAGGAGTCGGTGAAATGTTTCATCAATGAAATAAGCGTGTGACGGGGTGTCAGCTTCTACAAAATATTGTTCAGGTAAGAGCCAATTTCAGCGCGCTCTAAGTGGAAAAGCGACATCAGTAATATCGCGGTGATAGTAATGCTGGTAGAGAAGATCAACACAAAACATTTATTTAGTTATTTAATAATTTAATTAATTATCTAATTACTTTCATGCATTTCTTTTTTCTGCTTATTAATTCTCTGATTATATCCATGGGGAGAAAACGTGCTGCTTAATTTCCTGTATAAACATTTGAGAATCATTTTGTCTGTGACGTTCAAACTAAATCGAGTATCTTTTATGCTTTACTTGTTTCAGTCATTGGACTGCGGCCATGCTGGGGCATCACCTTGAAGAATATTGGTCGAACTAATCGATTCCAGTGGTTATTTTTTAAAGAGATACTGTATTGGTATCTTTTATGGAACCGCTAAGTTACGGAGACATTAACGAATGCCAGTTGTATATATATTTGTATATATGTATATGTATATATATGTGTGTGTGTGTGTGTGTGTGTGTGTGTGTGTGTGTGTGTGTGTGTGTGTGCGTGCCTTTCTGTCTGTGTTTGTTCCCCATCACCGCTTGACAACCGGTGTTGGTGTGTTTACATCTCCATAACTTAGCGGTTT
>NC_068988.1:72628776-72644472 GCF_001194135.2 Octopus bimaculoides | reverse complement strand
CGAAACGTCTAGATAGAATAGAGACAGCTGATGAAGGGATATTCCAAGTGGCTTTCCGTTTTCCTATGTGTTCGTTCCGTTGTCTGTAGTTTATTGTTCTAACGTCCTGTACCCTGATATGCATGTATATACACATGTAGATGTAAGTATGTACATATATGTGTGTATACATGTATATATATTCTTTGTATTATATATATATATACATATATATATATATATATATCTAGGGAGAGTTCACCCCCCCCAAAAAAAAGACGAAGACAGGTGGTGTAGAAAACAAATGGATGTATTAGTACAACGCTCGGGAAGTGAAAAAGTCTTTAACGTTTCGTGCCTACGCTCTTCCACAGAAAGGAACACGGAAAGAAACAAGGCGAGGAAAGACAAAACGTGCCATTTGAAAGTTTTGAAATTAGAAAATAGAAGGATGAAACTAAATTATGTAACGCAGCTTATTACGTATCTAACTCTACAGTACTACACTAACTAAATTATTTCTAACACAAACACGGCAGAAACAGGTGAATGAGTTGATAAGGTGTCAGCCTTCTAACCAAAGAGTTGTCAGGTTTCATATCATAATCGTGACTACGCTTTGTCACTTGAAGATGTTATCTAGCATTGTAGGACCTGGTCCACCTAGCTTTTAAAGGTGTAATCTGAGTAGCAATGTGAAGTTTATGCAAAGAGGAGGTGAAATTCACCCATGTGTCTGAGAAACAAGTAGAATGTATCATCTCTTAAATCACTGCATGAATTAAAAATCTTTATTTGTAATAAAATAATCCAAAAGAAGACATCTGGTTTACAGATTCAGAATGTGGAGTAATAACATTCATACATTTGTGGTTTAAGTGAAGATAATTTAAATCAGGCATCGAAATTACTGTTGTAAAAATGAGTTCTACTTTCAGCACAAAACTTGAAATTTTGAGGGAGTGGGGTGGCTAGTCGATTACACCGTCCCTATTACTCAACTGATACTGATTTTATCAACCCTGAAAGGATGAAAGCAAAGTCAAACTCAGAGCGTAAACAACAGGAAGAAATACTGCTAAGCATATTGTCCGGCGCAGTAACAACAATTCTGCCGGCTTCACAGCGTTAATTACTGTTGTAATGATTGTTTCAAATTTTGACACCCGGCCAATTTCGGGGAGAAGGTAAGCCTTTTATATCGACCCTGTGCTTAATTGGTACTAATTTTATCAACCCGGAAAGGGATGAAAGCAAAGTCGACCTCTGCGGAATTTGAAGTCAGAACGTAAAAATGGACGAAATGCTGTTAAGCACTTGACTCGGCGTGCTAACGATTCTACCAGGTCGCTGCTTTAATACATACATACATACATACAATACTCTAAGCGACAAGTCGCGTATTTGGCGGGGGGGGGGCTATTTATCGAAAATGCGGTCAATACTATCTCCAACTTAGGAGCCACAATTATAAGCCTTGTTAAATAACTGGTTGATCTTCAGATGAATTAACTGAGGGAACCTATTATTCACGATCGTAGTGATTTTCGACTGAAACTTGACTTTAACATGCAGAGAGTTACCACAAACAACATGGCTGGACACAACATCAACAAAACAGTCGAGGAGCAGAACGAAAACAACAGCTCGAGAGGTAAACAAATTCTTTCTAACTGTAGTTATAGAAGAAACCGTGACTACAAAACTCATTTCTCTTAGAGTTATGAATCGAATAATGATCTATTTAACTGCTACGAAAAAGCGGAACAAAACCCTGCTGTTGGCTATATGAATCGATTGAAATCATATTGGGACGATCTGCATCCAGAATCAAATCATTTTACTGCGAAGCAACTACGCCAACAAGCAACATTTGTAGAACATAGAAAGAAGGTTAGTAACTGTAACTTTATTAAGAAATCGAAAATTAACCTTCTTCCCAACTCTATAAACAAGTACGAAAATGTGAATGATACAAGACCACCACGTGGTTTTGCAGCTAGTGACATTCCAACAGATTCCATAGTACCTGCCAGCTAAACTACATTACTGACTCAAGTAACTGACCACTGTCTCTCTACTACGATTATGGTAAATAGCAGGCACAACACACAACTATTATTGTAGTAGTAGTGGTAGTAGTGGTAGTCAGGATTATATGCCGGTGAAATGTGCCCTTATGTAAATTTTCCGAGAGAAAATAACTTTGGCTGTGAAATACTCTCTCGAGGAAAGAGTATTCTCTGCCAAAGTAAGTAAAAAACCACCAGATACGGTACTAAAAGTTATTAACGAAATTGGTGATGAGTATTTACAACTGTGTGATGAACCCACATACTGGCAGATTAACGCCTGTCTATATTCTCTGGCTACTCAAAAAGTAAAAACCGAAATAACTAAGAAAGTACCATCATGGGTTTTGAAGACGGTGAAAAAGATAACTGGTTTACGGAAGACTATCAGTCATGTAATGATGCTTATTGCGTGCAAACAAACAAATCACTATATGTCCCACCAACAGAAAGTAAAGGAGATAGAAATGATGTCTGGAGACAGCAAAAAGTGGACACTCACTTGCAAACTGATAACCCTCAAGCAGGAGCAAAAAAACCTGTCAGAGAAAAACTCCGACAGCAGAAGAAAATAACCGAGAGAAGAACCAGAAATAAAAAAGTTTAACCGCAACCAGGCAGCAGTATACAGAGACATGAGAGGAGGAGCAGTAAACATCACGGAAGTTCCTTCACTAGAAGACATAAACTCCTTCTGGAGGAAAATTTGGAGTGAAGAGAAGGAATTTAATCAAGATGCTCTGAGGCTGAAATCCGAAAAAGTTACTGTTCCTGTATTCTACCAACCATATTTTATCACTCTGTACCAGCAAGCTTTCATTGGGAACAGTAGTATATCACACTGGTTAGCTCTGGCAGAGATAAAATTGATCCCCAAATGCAGAACCACCCACATGGCAAAAAATTACCAGTCAATTGTATGTCAGAACTTAATGTATAAGATACATACAGCACGTTTAAACCTCTTGCTCTAGGACCATTGTGAAACCAATAACATTATCACAGCAGAGCAAGCAGCTGGGAAGAGAGGAATTTGAAGATGTGCCGAGCAATTGTTAATCAACACAACTGTGATGTTAGAGGTGCGAGAGCATAGGAGGAACCCAGTTCCAATGTGGCTAGACCACAAGAAAGCCTTTACTCATGGATGCTAGAAAGCCTTCAACTTGCTAAAGTTCCAGTGAGAATAGTCAAAGCCATAGCTGACCTGACTTCATGGTGGGCCACCTTCTTGATATTAAACACAAAGAATGATTGTATCATCACCGATAGAATACAGTATCGTAAAGGCATATTCCAAGGAGACAACCTCTCTGTGATGTTGTTTATACTTTCTGTAAACCCCTTGTCATTCATGTTAAGGAAGTCTGAAGGATATCTCACTGGTTTACAAGGAAACAGAAATACCAAAATTACACACTATTTCTTTGTGGATGATTTAAAACTTTATGCAAAGAATATGCATGAGATGAAAAAGAGACTTGACCTAGTTACAACATTCTCAAAGGATGTAGGGTTGGAGTTTGGTCAGGATAAATGTTATATGATTGTGAAAAGGGGAAGACTATAAACCAGACTAGTAATATCTCCAACAATGATTTGACTGTTTCCCCTGTATCTGACGAGGAATGTTACTGGTAGCTAGGGGTGGATGAAAATATATCTTACAATGGCACTTGTAACAAAACGCATGTCACTAAAGACTATTAGCCGAATAAAGAAAATTTGGACCTCAGAACTCTCTGCATTCAATAAAACAGTGGCCTACAATGCATTTGCAGTGCCAGTACTCATACCAACATTTGGGCTGCTTGATTGGACGCTTGATGAGATTCGAGCCGTTGATGTGAAAACCCCCAAAATACTAACAAGCACACATAATTTCCACACAAACAGTGACGTAGACCATCACTACCTAAAACGAAAACAAGGTGGCAGAAGCTTAACATCGATCCAAAATACCTTTGAATGTTGCATCATATCCCTTCGGCAACATCTTCTAACCACTAAGTTTGCATACATGAGGCTGATAACATCATAAGACTTGGAAGGCAGTTCTTTGAGCAACATGCTTTGTCTGATAACCTAGAATTCATGCCCAAAGAAGTCGTACGACTCTACCGTAATGTATCATCAAATGAAAGGATGAGCCTATATGAGCTGAAGACTATGCATGGATATGTTAGTAGAAAGCTCCGTGATGATAGTAACATCGATCATCAAAGTAGTTTATCATGAACCAATAGCCGGATTACTCGTTCCCACTTTGAAGGCTATGCGTTTACAATCCAGGAACAGGAAATATCAACCAAGTACCTGATGCACAAAAGGGATAGAGATGCACGAAAAGCTGTAAGATGTGACAACCGATGCTGACTTTGTGGAGTTTACACTGAAGATATCACCCATATCATAAGCAACTGCCCGAAAATGTCACTACGGTATTATCTACCGATGAGACATGACGTTGTAGCTAGGACACTCTATAATGAAATCCGTCGGAAGGATAATCCCGAGTACAAAGAAATAAGAACCCACAATATGGTAGAAGCCATAGCCACTCATAATAAAAAGGAATACTGGTGGAATGTCCCAGTGAAGACCTCAATAAAATGTAAGCACAACAGACCTGATATAAATGATTTGGGATAGAGAAGAGAAACTGTGTATAGTTGTGGAAATTAGCTACCCAGCGGATGTTAACATAAAGCTGAAGATAAGTGAAAAAGAGAACACCTATGTTGAACTATTGAGAAATATGCAGTTTACTCTATCCAGATTACAAGTTCAGGTTTATACCTGTAATTATTGGGGCCCTGGGATATGTAGCACACTGTCTAAATACCAATCTTGAGAAATTAGGCTTCTCAAAACTAGAAAGGAGAAAGCTAATTCAAAGAACACAGATCCAATTTATCACTGGAACTGTAAAAATTTGTAAAACTTTCCAGAAGTTTATCATTTAAATATATATGAGCATATCTATATATTCAACTATATGCATGAGAATACATACATAAAACATACAAATCTGCACATACATACATACATACATACATACATACATAATGCATACATGCATGCATGCATGCATACATACATACATACAAACAAAAATACCCTGTTGTTGATGTTGAAATTCCAATGAAGGAGTCTTGGATCTAGGTTAGAAACCGGGTCTTTCTCTATTGGCAAGAAATCTTGAAATAAACTGAATAATTACATACATACAACTTAAACCCCGCTTCCAAAAACTACATAGGGGTCAATTACTATAGGCATCGAGACCTTAGGAGCGCCTCTCCATTGACTTTGTTGGTCCCCTGCTATCAACCACACAATGCTGCTACTTATTGGTAATAGTCGATGAGTACTCAAGGTACCCATTCGCATACCCATGCAAAGACATGAGTACCAAAACAGTAATTTCCCACCTGCTCAACCTCTTTTCATTGTTTAGATCACCAAGTTGTATCCACTCTCACAGAGGAACCCAATTTGATAATAAGAAGTTCCAGGGCTTCCTTCACGCTAACGGGACAATAAAAACTAAAATATCTCCCTATGGACCTCAAGGCAATGGCCAATGTGAAAGGACCCACGGTACCCTCATGAAGACCATAAATCTAGCACTTAGTTCACTACAACTAGATAAAAGACAATGGTTAACATTCCCCCCCGTGGCATTATCAACCATGAGAGGATTCCCCTGTACAACTACCAACACAACCTCTCATGAGAGAAAGTTTCAATTTTCAAGATCATCGACAGTGAGAACCATTCTACCTGAATTTTGAGTCCAGGCATTCTATTGCTGCCTTCGACGATGGGGTAGGTCCTTTCTCTTCAGAGGACTAAGAGTACCTCCAGTTTAGATTCATCTGGAACCTTTGCTTCTGCTGTGTAGATATGTAGCATCCGTTTCCAGTAAATATAATCTTCCTCAGTTGGGTCGTCTGGTAGGCTCATCTCGAACACTTTGGCATCCATTTAGAATGAAGTTTGAATAAAATTTGTCATAAACCAGTTCAAAGAAGGCTTTTATTCAAGCTTTATTTCTGCTCGCCGTCTAATCCGTTCATGACTGCTGTCCAATGATTGAGACGCGTTGTTTTTATTAAGTAAAGACAGTATCCATCTATCAACGTCACTCGACAGTATGTCGCATTTTCGTACTCAATACAAAATAAGATATCTATATTTTTTGTCTATTATTTACTCTTGTAGAAAGGAATTAAAGATAGGATATTATAATTCATAACAAACATACATACACGTGTGCACGCGCATACACACACATTCTTATATTGACATGGAAGGAAAATAAGGTGTTGTGCTATTCATACCTTTCACAAAGTAATCTGTGCCATCCCCCGAAGGAAATAGCTTTCACCCCAAAATCAAAACTGTTTAGCACTCGACTTACAAATGACAGCTATACGTGTTTTATTTGAATCGTTTGCAAGCTCTGAGATCGAGATTATTCTAGTTTTCTATCTCATGAGTAGAAAAAAGCTGTAGGTAGAGCTAGCTCATCGCTCCTTCGATTGACTTAACTAGATACATGCATTTAAGCACACACACACACACACACATACACACAAGCAAATGCACAGACAAACAGATAGACTGGCTGATATTGACACACATGTTTGTGGATGTCTGCATGTATATAGTCTGTCTATCAATCTATGTACCTGTCCACGTATATTTCTCTATTTGATAATATTCTAAAATTGTATTGAGCTGAAACGAAGATTATCGTGTATTGTTACGAGTAGGAAATATTACGCATTCTTACTTGTAAGGATAGCAAAATCTGTTTACATGTAACTGTTGCTAACAACAGAACTACGTCATAAGTTACTCATATGTGTAAAGTTATTGGTTATAAGTAAATAATGTGAAAATTTCAGTTTCATAAAAATAAGAAAAATTACACTCTTTTTACCCTGTTCTATCTTTGGAATCAGCAAATGGAGGGAGATTCTAGCCAGGTAAATGATAGTTCTAAACCCCTTTGTCAACAACATATAGAAGAATGTCTCTGTGATCCAGAAAAACACCAAGTATATGATGAGTATCAGAAGCAAAAAGCCTTACAAAAGAAAGATGCTGAATCGAAAGAATTGTCAACTCAGACAGCCAATTTGTGGGAAATAGAATCTAATGATTCGCTTAATCAACCAGTGTTTTATTTTATGCCACATGGTCCAGAACAGCAAATAGCACCAGAAACCAAAAACCCTCAATGGAAAATTCTTCTTCAAATTAAGGACGGAAACTCCTTCTTTCGATGTTTGTCTCAGTATTTTACTGGTAGTACGAAATATCACAGACAATTCAGAGTGTTGGTAGCGAATTACTTGTACTGTTTGTATATCGATGAACATCCAGCACCACAACCGAAAGTTCCTGTACTGGAACACATCAAATCAATGTTAGAAACTAACACTTGCGCTACTGAGTGTGAAATATATGCTGCTGCACATCTGTTTCACCGAAGAATAGATATTCTGACAGGAGGAAATGAAACTCCGTATTTCTGGTCCTCTACTACCCCGCATGGTATCGGGCCCAACGTGTCCATTTGTTCTATACAGCTTTTTAATGAAGCTAGACATCATTTCGACTTAATTTTGAAAAATTGAACAAATTATCTAATGTTCCAGAAGATCTAATAAGCTGTGTTTGAGAACATATATTCCAATATTTAATTAAAAACTTTAGAAAATTTGTAAAATAATTTTATTGCTGTAACATTAAACATTTTAATTTTATTCTACATGCAATTTCTATGCACCTGTCAGCATTTGTTATAATTTTTGAAAGAATTTTTCTGTGGAATAAAAAGTCAGTTAAAGATATATTCGGTTTTAAAAGTTTTATGGACTTAAATGGTTTGTTGCAAACATATCGTAAAATACATTTATTGCTCATTTGTTTGATAAAATTGGCTGAAGGTTAAACATAGCAAAGCAATAGGTCAGAAAAGACAGGAGTCATAGTGGAGTTGCAATGTACATCCGTGAAGATCTCATGCCCAAGGTCCTTTTGTCATATTTAAACCGTGTGTATAACACTAATTGTAGAAATAAAACTACGCGATATGGTTAAATGTTCTACTTATCGCCCACCAGATGCGCCAAATCAGACGGGCATATTTGAAGACTATCCTGCAAAAATAGAAGTCCTAACTAAATTAGAGCAACACATCAGTGTACTTCTCATAGTACTGCCCAATGTAGGATGACTTGGGGGCAATTTCCTTTAAGGAATAATGCGGTGTGAATAAAGACTGGTGGATTCCCTTCTCAACCTCATCAACACGTTATACATGGAGCAGGTAGTACTCCAACCAACCAGGGCAAACAATATACTTGATCTCTGTTTCACAAACAATATGGATATATATATAATGTGAAAGTGACACCGATGCTAGTCTCAGATCACAATATAATAGAGCTAACCATGTGTGGACCAAAGAAATCCGCAGACATGCAGCCTATGAGAAGCATCCAAAATTTATCCAATCTGAACTTTCATAAAGCAGATTGGAAATCCATTGAGAAAGAGATCTTAAAATAGGACTGACCTCAACATCTCTACAAACCTGACATTGACATGAAACTTAAAGACCGCATGTCCTTGATGCAAGCCGTATGTTACAAATTTGTCTAGGAGAGAAAGGCCACTGTACATAAGAACAAAATTCCCAGGGAAAGAAAAGTTCGGTTAACTTCCAGTTTTTGACCCGAGCATAAAAATGAAAAAAAAAAGTGTAATAGGTGTAAAACAACATATAGTAAACGAATATAAGATGGCGTACAATGATTGCAAACCGCATAAACAGAGAACTCAATGGCAGTGAAAAGTCCCGCCCAAAAACAACACTGCTGGAGATTGAGAAACACCTTTAATGCTCCCATGAAAAAGAGAGAGAGCAGACAAAGAAGCCTGGGTTATATAAAATATAAAATCAAACCCCAAAACTTCTTTAAGTTCGTCAAAGAAACTGCCTCAGTGCTCCAAGAAGATGGCTCCTTGACAGGAAAGGTGAAACGCTGAATGAACAATTCAAAAGTATTGTCACCCAACCCTTGTAGCACATGCAAGTCAGAAAACCTGTCGATTTAAAATAGGAGGCAGTAACAATTGATTACATTGATATAACGGGTGTAATGCTGTCCATAGGCGAAATAAGCCCAAACTCAATTGCTGGCTCTGATGGCTTCCCAGCAATCTTTCTAAAATCGTATAAACGAGCCCTAGAAAAGCCACTGCAGTCTAACAGAGTTTCTTTGCAAGTGGCAAGCTCCCAGGTAGGTTGACGGAAGGAATAATATGCTTATTCATAAAAGAGATAACAGAGCGGATGCCAAAAACTATAGGCCTATTTCTCTAATCCCGCATACCAGGAAAGTTATAGAACGGATAGTCCGAAGTAAACTAATCACGTTCCTGGAAGAAAATGACTTGCTGACTGATACCCAGCTCTTGCAATATTATAACTGGGTGTTGAAACAGCTGCTTTACCACTCAAATGTGGATGTGATTTAACTCGACTTTGCGAAGGCCTTCGATAAAGTCCATGGAATGATATTTCAAAAGCTGCATAATCTCGGCATAGTTGGGGAACTAGGAGAGTGGTTGCATGAGTTTCTGAAAGATAGAAATCAAGCGGTAGTAGGCAACGAGGTTACTCCAAAGAAACAAATAATGAGCGGTGTCCTATAGGGCACTGTTTTGTGGCCACTGCCGATCATAGTGGTCCTCTTAGATATGCTAGCATCCGCACAGAAAGCCACCCTCACGAGCTGTGCAGATGATACAAAAGTTTCACAGGTAACAGAAACCCTTAAGATGGCATGCACCTGCAATAAAGGTTAGATACAATATACAAGTGGGCTGACGATTATAATATGCAGTTTAATGCTGGAAAGTTACAAGCTCGATGCTATCAGCAGATTAAGTTAAATCCGATGCAAACAAAATCTGGAGGAATCGCAGTTCCAGGATCCCAGTCAGAGCATGAATCGGGCATTGACATGAGTAGTGATGCAATTTTCCATGTACATATTACTAAGTTGGCAAAGAAATGTAGGCGGCTGACTGGATGGATTCTTAGAACTTTCAGAACAAGAGAGCAGGAAACCTTAATGGTCCTCTGGAGGACATTTCTCCAAAACCGTCTTGACTATTGCTCCCTACTGTGGCCACTGCCTAGCGTGAAATTAATAGCAGAACTCGAAGCGGTTCAGCGAAGCTGTACGGGGAAGAGCCTCATAGAAGCAGATTAGTTACTGCGAAAGACCCAAGAGGTTAAAACTTTACTCCCTGGAACGAAGGCAAGAAAGATTTGCTGTAATATACATTTAGATGTTCCGGGAAGAGCTTGTCCCAGACTTTGGCGTTGAAAGTTATACAAACGTCAGAACAGGGCGCCATTACATAGTGCCCCCCCACCCCGATGTCAAAATACAGGACCAGATACTGCAATACCTTGAAATTTAAGGGTCCACAGTTCTTCAATATCCTCCTGAAGAAAAGATCTACATGGTGCGGATGTAGATCTCTTCAAAGCGAAAGTGGATCTCTTACTGTCAAGAGTCACAGCAGAAAACAGGAGTGAGCGCAGCATCAAACTCACTCACTCACCAAATGCCAACTATTAAAGGAGATTAATGAAAGTGTAGCAACACCAGTTGGCGTTGCCCCAGCTTGGCCACAATCCTTGGACTGAAACTAGATAAAAAAAAATTAAAATAACCCCTGGAATTAAGAATTAAAATTCTCACTCAGGTACTTTCTTTTCTATTGGAGAATTCGAAATATTTGAATTTGAGGAATACTATTCGAAGGAAGACATAATTTGGCTGCTCATCGCTTAGATAGCATACATGACTGTAAATTATTTGCTTAACACTGAAGTGTTGAATATATCGTTAGTTGAGTGTTACTGTAAGACATCGACAGTTACAGTTCAGCCGAATACTATTGAAACGTAGAAATAGGAAATTTTTATTAATGTTGAATTTAACAAGATATCTTGATTCCATGAATAGACAAGAATTAACAGCTACCAAAATGGGTACTACTTAAATTCAGAGGTCCCTAAAAACTAACCCCAAAACTAACCCTAACCCTAATCCTAACTAACCCTAAAACTAACCCTAAAAACTATCCCTAACCCCACGGGACCTCTGTATTTAAGTAGTGCCACAAAATGTTTATATTAAATGAATTTAGATATTAGACGAAATAGCTAATCTCTGTCAAGTTACTGAAACTATATGAGTTAACTCAAAAGAGGTGACAAATAAATGAAGACGGGTAGAAGAGAAATATTTGTGCCTAATTTCAGAAACAAAATTTAACTCATGGTTCAGACAATTACATGTTTACCAGCAAATGAGAATGCATTCGACTTTCTTCTTAAGAGTTCATTATAAATTTAATTTCAAAAAATTTCAGATTATTAAAGTAATCTTTGCTAAGGGAAATCGTATGAAACAATCAAGAACTTTCAGAGGAATATTGGGATCCATTAAATAGGTTTCAAGTTTGAGAGAGAGGGAGAGAGAGAGAGAGAGAGAGAGAGAGAGAGAGAGAGAGAGAGAGAGAGAGAGAGAGAGAGAGAGAGAGAGAGAGAGAGAGAGTCATCTGTTTGTGTTCTGAAGTTATTACTCTGAAATTTAACAGGTTAAGTGTAGTTTCATATGTTGAAAACTGCATCGAACTAAAGTAAATGAAAAAAGAAGAAGCAAAACAACAACAACAACAAAGCAACAAACAAACCGAAATTCTTTTTATTAAACATCATTTTCTAATAAAACATATTTAATCTTACCTGTGCAAACATTCCTTATGAACGTCAACTTATTGCCGAGAAAATGTTGTGCCAAACATCTAGATATGATTCTTGCCTGGTAAACTAATTTATGATTAACCGATAGCTGATCGCAGTTTGCCAGAACAAGTAGTCTTCGGAGACATAAGTAATTTAATCGTTACTTTCAATCTTGCCACAGTTTTGTGCTAGATGTTAAAATAAATGCTGAAGAGAACAAGGAATTACTCATTGATTACTGTTGCACAGAATACGTTTGTGGCTATCACTTAATTCCTCTGGCTTAAAATGTTTCCCACAAACTTTTGATAAGCCACAAAAACTAATGTCTACCAGAAATTGTTTTGCAATTAAGTCTGAAAATGCCTGAAAAATGATGGTTTGATGTAATCTATTCGATATTTTTTCATCCTAGCGCTAATATTAAAGCTTTCGACGAAACCAGCCTGTCGTATGTAAGCTGGCTGCATCGAGTAATATGCAGAAAACAGAGGACAAGCTTAAAATACTGTTGAAGGCACATATCTTTCTGTCTATTTTCCTTTCTATTCCCTTTTGCTTGCACTCTGTTTTTTTTTCTCTCACTCTCCAAATCATGTGTATGAAAATGTTTATCAAATTACTCATTCAAAAACAAATGCATTGCATTATTTAGAAGCAGTTATATGAGCCTCGTTATGTAAAATATAGTGTGCACGTGTTTGTGTTCGTATGTGTGCGCGCTTGAGTACATACGTACGTACATACATACATACATACATACATACATACATACATACGTACATATATATATATATATATATATATATATATATTAATAATACTAGAACTCTAGAGATGTTTGTGTGTACCCAAAATATCTCAGAAATAGTATATTTTATCTTAATTTTTATTGCATATTTATTTTCATACTTACCTTCGGCAGTGCAATACAAATTTTTGTGTATTTGGACCTCTATTTATTAATGAAAACGATTAAACACAATTTTTCTTTGTTATTTCTTGACGAAAAAAGGACATGGCTTCCGTGACGTCAACACACATACAGAATACACACACATATAATGAATATCATGGCGTGTCAATCAACACAAACACACGTCCTCTGACTGTGACATATACACACGCACAGTCTTCGCGCTATATAAGAAAAAACAAACAAACAAAAACGTCGACAATTTGACGTACACAATATTTCAATCTTTTAGAAATGTTTTTAACTGAACGTGAATTCAAAAATGTAAGTTGTCTGTAAACTAAGTATTTATATTTTAGCTTTCTTTAAACAGACAATATTTTAATGGTTTTTTTAAAAATTATTTTCAAATGAATGGCGATTTTCGCTTTGACTCTCAGAATTGTCATCCCGAGTTCGTTAATTTCCGTAAAAAATTTCTATTTACTTTTGTTTTAAAGTGAAAGAGACGAGAAAGCGAAAGATGTATGTGCGTGTTTATGAAATAGACGTGTGTGTGTAAAAGAGAGAGAGAAATAGAGAGAGAGAGAGTGTGAGAAAGAGAGAGACAGAGGAAGAAAGAGAAAGAAAGAGAAAAAGAGAGATAGATAGAAAGAGTGGGTGAAGGGGTGTGTGGTCATGTATACGTACATACATCAATACATATGTGTACATCACTTTTGTATGTACGTGTGCATATGTGTGTGAGTGTGTGTCTGTGTGAGAGAGAGAAAGAGTAAGTGAATGAACGTGTGCGTTCTCATGTATGTGTTAGTGGCACTCTCCTCCCTCTCTCTCTCTCACACACACACGTCCATTTCATATACATGTTCATACATCTTTCACTTTCTCCTCTTTCACTCTAAAACAAAACTAAATAAGTGAATGATCGCCTCAAGGGAATACTGTTACAAAAAGTTTTTCGAGTGCATTCAACGTATCTCAGCTCCAAAGATTTGGCTGCTACTTCTAGCATGCCCTGCTACCACGTAATAGCTATTTCCGATAAAGGACCCGAAATATCTGTTACGTGGTAGCAGGGCGTGCAAGAAATAGCAGCCAAACTTTCCTTTTTCTGGGGAAAGGAGCTATTGGTACTTATTGGTTATCTCAGCCCCATTAAAAAATTGGGTTACCTCCCCCGTTTTATGAAAAATATCGGTACTTGTGGTTATCTCCCCCAACTAAAGAAATTGGTTAACCATCAATAAAACAAAGAAAAAAAAATGATAAAATTAATAAACACGAAAACGGAAAAAACAAGGAAAACTGAAAAGATTAAACATCTTATTGAATCTGATTTTTCACCCCAAATAGGACTTAACCGAACACAACACTGCTGATTCAAAAAAATCTATTTTTATACTTTAAAGTTGGTTTTCACATCCAACCCAGTTCTGCAGAATCAGTGTTACGACGGGAACGCATGGGTTGGGAGTTTGACCGGCAGAGGTGATCAGGTTGCACATGCCGGCCCTTTCGATCCCCACCCTCATCTAACCCCCCTTGGCCTATGGGTTGGGAGCTCTTCCGGCAAGGAAAATAGAACGCCTAAAAGGGCTCCCAATCCTCTGTATCAGAAGAGGTTATGTTCAGATCACAACTAAGCCTTAACCTAAGCCTAAGCTAACCTCACGAAAGGGGGCTCGGGAGTAATTCCGATCTAGCCCTAACTCCTCCTAGGGGTACTATCGGCAAAGGCCGCATCTAAGATCTGCATTGGAGAAGGTTGCCTCGGAGATCTGCCTCGAAGATCTGCATTGGAGAAGGTTGCATCGAAGGTTTGCACTGGATAAGGATGCATCGAAGGTTTGCATTGGAGATCTGCAGTGAAAAAGGTTGACTCAAAGATTTGGATTGGGTAAGGTTGCATTAGAGATCTGCATTGGAGAAGGTTGATTCGAAGGTTTGTATTGGGGATCCAGATTGGAGTAACTAAGGAAAACTTACCAACAGCCTTAACAAAAAATAAGGGGCCTGGCCCTTCTAGCCTAACTCTGTGAGCAACTTGGCCAAGAGCTGATATCGGCCGAGTGAACATTGTTGTTGGAGAAGTCAGCATTGTCCAATAAAGAAGAGGAAGAACCTATGAGTCATGTTGCCATGGTTTCAGAATATGTCCGACCAATACTTCCGGATCACCTGTTTATAACCACATAGGCTGCAATGATGACTTGTTCGTCTTTCTACGTCTATAAAACTTCGCTATAGACAACATTGCGTTTTCTGCCCTGAGGAGCATACACAAAAAGAGCGTTTCTACTACCCACACGGGAGCAGGCCACATAAAGTTGCCCATGGGAAAAGCACAGCTTCCCCAAATGAATGCCCGCCACCGATAGTGTTTTTGTCCTTAGGATTTGCTGATAGACATGGCGAAGCATGGCTTCACCGGGAACTGCGATCTGCGGAAGTTAAACGGCATGTCTGACCCCGAGGGATAAAGGTGCATCCTTGAAATGAAAACATTTTCCCTCCTCCCGCACCCAGTAAACTCAATAAAGTGGGGTGCCAGAGACTTGATTAACAAGCGGGTCCCGTTGCATTGTTTAGGCGGATAAAGTGTGTACTCATTATCCCATTTGAGTTTTATTGACTGATTGTGTAAAATGTTCTTAACAATAGGATATATTGTAAGTTTACACACACACACACACACACACACACACACACTTGGTGTTATTGTTGTGATGCGTGTATTCTTTATTCCATTTGAGTTGTTGTTTTGAGTGAAAACGTGCTGTTTGAGGTGTTCCACTCATTGGATGGTAGTTTTTTTGAGAGGGGATTAAAGCAGTGATTTATTTCTGGTATCATTATATCATCGAAGACTTTATGCA
>NC_068988.1:72618157-72628732 GCF_001194135.2 Octopus bimaculoides | reverse complement strand
TGTGTGTGTGTGTGTGTGTGTGTGTGTGTGTGTGTGTGTATGTGTGTGTGTGTGTGTGTGTGTATGTGTGTGTGTGTGTGTGTGAAAAGGGGGCGTCTGTCTCCAAAACTTCAAAGTTGAGTAACGTTTTCGTGTTTGGATTTGTAAGCTACGATAAGAATAACACTGGTCAAGAATTTGTCCCCACAAAAAAGAATACCTGTATCTTATATGTTTTTGCATGCACAATTCAAAAATAATGTAAGTTATCTGTACTAAGTTCATATATTCCATTCACCTTCATAATTCTTTGTGAAGCCATCATTTCTTATGACTTCATTGCTCACATCTTTTCATGGCTTTCACTGATACCGCCGATGCAGAAACCGAATCTTTCACAGCCTTCAATTATTTACATCAGTTAGTTTCTTCTATACGCATCCTTCACTATTATAGACACTCTGAACACTATCATTTTCTAACTTTCAAACTCACCGCGATGAAATTATCACTGTCTCTGTACCTATCGGATCACTCGTATATTGCTTCATGCGTTCTAGCTACTAAACTTCCACAAATGCACAATGATGCCTTTTCATCCTGGACCCAAAGGTTCTTTAAATCAGCTGATATCATACTCTCAGGTATGTTCCACCACATTCACGGCACGTCTTAATTAACAGTCACACCATGTTCCACAAGGGATTTACTCGTATATTCCCTGAAGCAGTTTAGACAATGAACACAACATAACATACTTGGTAAAAAAAAAAAAAATATATATTTCGCATCCCTATCAAATGGTAGACTCTTTTTCAGCTCCACAACACCCGCAAACTACCACCCGAACCGCTAAGGAAACCTTCATATATCACGTGGTCTATCCAGATCAGACAGCAAGGTGGCCGTGTTATACTGGAAATCCTCACATATCAAAGTACGAGTAATCTTCCTGGACCCGGTTGGTATGTTGGTGGTCATTGACGTAAATGGCAACAATGCGAGTGCCTCAAAACTTGTGACCCGTCCGACCCCTGTTGGGGCGGGGCAGTATGATTTCTTCAGATGTCTTGAAGCTTTCCTTGAGACGTTCCGATTACTATTAGTAAGGGATTGGAATTGTATTTTAGACGCAATTAAGGACTGTATGAAGCTCACGCATAGGAGAAAGAGGACAAAGGCCTTGAATACCTGTTCAAACGTTTCCAAGAGTTTCACAGGTTTTGACTGGACTTCCCTGATATGCTAGTATGGACATGGAGTAACTACAGCGAAACAACAAGATCGGATCTAGATAAAGTATTTATTAGGCCAGTGGTTAATGAGTAGTGTAAGATGCCCATAGTTCAACTGGTCGGCTGCACAGATCACAAATGTGTGATCTGCTCAGCCGACTTAGTAGCCATAGACAGGAACCTAATGTCTGGAAGTTGAACATGTCCATACCGGCATGCAACGACTACAGAGAGTAGAATAGTGTATTAGTTTAAAGGTGGTTGACATGAGCAATCGTCAACAACCGGGTCGCCCTAAAGAAAGTGATTCTATCAGAATCGATAGCGTTTAGTAAAGGGCTCTCAATAGAGCGGAACAGTTTTGAGGGAGGCAACTAGTAAAGATATCGCGATCGCTGTACTAGCTGCGGAAGCAACACTTGACCATGTTTTCATACACGAATACGAAGGGTCTGTTGTCAGGGTATTTACATTTAAATGTGATGGGATAAAGGCCCTCCGATGGGTCCGAGCGGTGGAGGCATGATGTGGCAACGAAAAGCCACAAAGAGGTCTTTGACGGATCGGGACGGGCACGTGCTACTCGGTTCCGAGCAGATGTTCGGGGAAAGCGACGGATAGGAAAAGTTAGCTGACTTTAGTTCCCAGCTCGACGACCTGTCGCGACTCAGCAGAAAACGCAAAGTACTTTCGCTGAAATACGGTAGACAAAGAACGATTGCTTTTTGGGTCGATAAAATAAAGTACTAGTCAAGTACTGAAGTTGATATAATCAGCAAACACTCCAAAAATTTGAATAGTAGCTATGATTATTATTACAACGTTTTTAACTCATGTTTTGAAGCATTTTGTTTATGACGTACGCAAAACGTAACAACTTTTGAAAACGTCTTTAATCATATGACTTTATTCTCTTGCAATAAATCAATAAAATTAATGTTGAAAATTCCTTTAACTGAATACTTTTAGCTTCAGTTTTGCTTAAAGACCTGTGTTGTTTATGAAATCGTTGTTTTAAAACTAGTCTACTGTGTCTAGTGTGAAACATTTTGGATTGAACTATCATTGTCCCAACACAGGTAAGGGTTTCTCTCTCAGCACACGGGAGGACTCCATCGTTTCCAAACGACGTTCATTTCGGTTGGCTTTTCGTCTGTAAATATATATATTTGTATATATTCTTCTTAAATATGGCTGATGATAAAGAAAAAATGGACGAAAATTCAAATTATTGGTCTGACGATGGTGGTTCTTCAGTGTATATGGAGGAGCGTTTTACAGAAATTGTTACTAAAAAATATCGGAAAGGAAAATCATGGCTTGTTGGTTGTGAAACGTTTTATTCAACCACAAGAACTCAAAGACCAGGAAGTCACTCAATGCAGACTGAAGGAGGGAAAAGAAGAGAAAACTTACCAAAAGAAAATGTTAAGAGTGACAGTAGAAAGTATCGTTGCGTTCCGTTTGCTTCGAATTCGCAAAGAATTGTTGAAATAAAAGGGGGGAAAAGTGTATTTCCCGTGAAAGATAAATCAGAGGATGATAATCTAAATCAAAATGAAAACGAACCAGACATCAATAATGTTATAGAAAGTGAAGAAGCTGTTAAAAATATTTTGGCAAAAGAAAGTATTTGTATAAAGGAGGAAACAGAAGAAATCATAGAAAATGGCAACATCTCTATTTCAAATTTAACATTATGCGATTCAGGAAAAGAAAAAGAGAAGCCTATAAAGGGGAGTTTAGAAAATGACAAGACAGAAAACGAAAAACGAACTGAGGAATCTAGTTCTGGAATTGATTCACCTCATATATCAAATATGAAGAATTGCCAAGATGTTTTGCTGAATTTGGATAAAACTGACAGAACAAATGCTAATGTTTCTAATACTTCCAATAGACACATATTGGGATCAAATAAAAGGTTAACTGTGGAAAACTGGATCAAACATAATATGAGGTTAGAAACTCACCATAAGTTTCGGTATTACATTCAAAATATTGACTTTGTTGAAGTTAACCGGATGGAAAATATGAATTGTGATGCATTTGTCCAGAGCGATGAGAATGCGTCACCTCGAACTGCAAACAAAAAAGTCCAGGAACAAGGTACCGAAATCAATGTCAGTGTTAATAGTGGCGATAACACCGACTTCTTCATGTGTGCCAGCATCTTTCTTTTCGGAAATATCAACTTCCATGATAAACTACGACAAATAATTGATATTTTTTCTATGCGTTTAGATTACAATTTCAAATGTGATGACAAGGATCCAAGTTGTAGATCTAAATTACTCGGCCACACAACACGTGAAGATAAACAAATTCTTGCATTTTCAGTGATGTTTATGACAAAAGTTGAAGCTCTTGTTCGTGTATCGAATGATGAATATTTCTGGAAAGCTTATGATCCACCAGGTCAGAATCGATCGTCACGGACGATGCATGTGTATTACTACGCAGGAAACTATTGTGATTTAATAGTTAAACGCGAACCTTTTGCAAGTGTTTCATCAGAATATTTGCAGCATTCATGTTAATATTATTATTAAAATTCTGATGCGAATGAATGGCTCAGTTATGTTATTTTCAAATTATTTACCATATATTTCTATTTTGTTTGAGCTGCTTGCCTTCAACCCCTGCATACATACATACATACATACATACATACATACATACATACATACATACATACATACATACACATGTGTATAACTTCTATCATATTAAAAAAAATTTGCTTCCAGATTAAGCTTTCAATTCTAACTTAGCATTCACACACACGCACAAACTCTTTCTCTCTCATACATGTGCGCGCAAATATGCATTCACATAAATACGTATGCGTACGTAGATATACATATATGTTTACATGTATACCCACACACACACATACACACACACACACACACACTGTAAATTATATATACATATATATGTGTGTATGTGTGTGTACGCATTGCATATCCATTTATACGCAAGGAAAATGCGGGCGCAGTTAATTCTTTATTGAATCTGGAAAAGTACAGGGCAAGAAGAGGAAGCTTAAAAATATTGCAGCTGAAGTTGAAATTTTAATTTAAATAATATATCTTTTGGTTGAGTTTCAGATTTTAAAAAATTAGGGAGACGATTAAAAATAGATTAGGGTGCACTTCAGTAGCATCTTTGTAATCTGGTTAAATTTGAAAGGGGTATTTTCTTTCATAGCATCCTTTCTTGTAAATGACTAATTGAGATCATAGCCAATGTTTTTTGCTGTTTGAAGAAGATAAATTAAATTTGGTGCATTTTGAAGAAAAAAGTTTTATTGATCAAGCTTTTTAGAAGACGTAAGTGTTGGGATGAGAGTTGGGTTAGGGCATCGAGAGCCCAAGAGTGTTGAATTTTCATAGCTTCATGGGCGTAAATATCGAATCCTTTTTCTTTATTAGGGATACCTTTTCATTTTTTAGTGGGAGAACATAGACCTCACAAAAACCACCATATCACTTATCTCTCATCTGACAGGATTCTATAGCCTAGTTTGACTGTCACTAGGTAAGTTAAATTGCATTCTGTCACTTTCCCATCACTAAATGAGCTCATATTTTTGTATGCCAACTGTCAGCTCAAAGTTGGGAAAACAGGAGAGAAAGATCAGTTATGAAAAAAGGCTGCATCTCTATCATATACGAGTACTTCAACTCCTCTCATTAGCCACCAAATTTTATTATATAGGGAGTTACATATAGAATTTCCTTCATAGGGGTAATAAAAATCTAAAGAGAGAAGTATACTTTATATTTGAATTAAACTGAAGACAGTTTTAAAATTTCAATTCAAAACTTCAGCTGCATTAAGCTTCTTCGTTTCTTGTGCTGCATTATCATCCCTCCTGAGTCAGCATTTTCCTGCTGGTCCAATCTTTTTACATGTAACGCTTTTACAGCAAAAATAAAAGAATTATTATGGAAATAAAAACTCATTTATGCATTTGCATAAAAGATAAAAAAATGAAATGTTTAAACTATAGTAAATTTATAAATCGACAAAAAGTATATTACATAAAATGCCAATAAGGAACTCAAGATGAAGGAGAGAAAATGCCAATAAAATAGCAGTAGATGAATAAAAATGGGGCCTGTCAGAAAGCTGTACAGCAAATATGAATCAACCAATTTGAGGCAAAAGAGGTCTGATCCGGTTCACACTCTCAAGAAATACCTCGTGTATTCTCGTTGCCATGGTGTTGGACAAGCGAGATTTTATTTTAAATAATCTTATTTTTTTTGTAAAATATGGTGATTTGTTCACCCACTTTTTTAATCTTCTCAACACCTCAGGAGGCTATTTATCCTCTATGAAAAATACTGCTATAATATATCTTAGATGTGGATGGAATTACAATTGAAGACTAAGAAGCAAATCAAATGGTAGGGCACGTTTTTAGTCAGAAGTAGGAGCTAGGTGCAAGTCTATAAGAATCTAAAGACGCAATGGTTAAACAATATATAGTGAAAATTTTTTAGAAATTCACAACTTACTGTTTCGGTCTGAAGGCTTAAACGGTGTTTCAGTGTTGGATTTTAGAGACGATTTGAAACAAGTAAAACTTGTCTAAAACTAAGGTAAAGAAAATAGGACGAAAACTCTATTTCGGTTTCTCATTAATAAAAAAGATGGGGCAGAAAACAACAAAAACAAAAAACAAATACAAGAAACGACAACAACAACAACATATAAGTTAGTTTAGGGAATAGGAAAAACTAGGCCGATGCATTCCATATTTCTGTGGGCGTTATTCTAAAAGCTAGGGAAGAGGATACTATGAAAAAGTGGAATTGTGGAACAATAATTTTTAGCGCTTTGACTGTTATTTCTAGCATGTCGGGCAATCAGATTGTTGTCTCCCTCATTTCGTCTGCTGATTCAACAGGCATTCACACATGCAAAATTAAAACATCCGGAATACTGGTTTCAAATTTTGGCAGAAGGCCATTATGTTCAGAGAATGAGGTAAGTCGATTACATCGACCTCAGTGTTTTATCGATCCCAGAAGACCATTCAAATTTTATCACTTTTTGCACCCATCTCAAATTGTCTTCTAAGGACTCAATCTTGAGGCGAAACATTGTCACTGAACTTCTGTGAAACAGTACCTGAATCACCCACAGATCACATCCTGCGGTCGTAAATACTACTTTGAATAACAGTTACTGATTTACAAATCAGCGAGGTGGTCACAACTGGAACGCCCTTTATTATCAACTAGAGTACTCGATCCGTCAATAATGACGACGTTATTGAAGAAGTTACGGATGAAAGAGGATGAAGAAGGAAAGGAAAATACCAAAATATATGAAAAAAAGAAAATTATATTTATCTTTCTCAAAATTCTGTACAGGAATGATTCACTGCAGAAGTTCAAGAAGAATAACATTTCTTGTGTAGACATGAGAAAGTACTAACATACTTTGACCTTTTGAACTTTCAATCTGTAATTTCAAAGTGTTCCTAATCCTAACCCTAACCCAGATTAGGTAATTTCACTGAGTAGACTATAGATATATAGATAGTGCGCTAGAACACACGCTAAAGTAGCATACTATGACTGTTGCGATGCCGGGAGAATTATGAGACAATGAAGATAGCATAATCAACTTCCGAATACAAAAGATAAACTCCAGCAAGTAAGTGGAGATCTTGTCTGAAAATTTAGAGGGAAGGATTTTTCTGTTTGGTCTACAATAGTGATGAACAAATCTCTTATAAATTTTGCGATGCACAAAAAATCGTCAAACTTTATGAGCATTAAAACATTAGTCAAGCATTAGGAAACGAGAATGAACTTTCTGATACAAAAGACAAGCAGAACAACTAAATAGAGCGCTGTTGCAGCAATAATGTAGAAACGCTGTTGGTTAATTTAGAAAACTTCAATCTGTTTCATTAAGCATTATGAAACATACAAAAAATAAAACAAAGAAACAAAAAAAATGAAAAATTAATGACTCCAGCTTGTGTCGAATGATTGAGAAAACAAATATTATAAAGTTGAACAAATTCAACAGCTTCAAATACGTAAGTGTTACTCATAAAAAACATTTATACACAAAGACGTCGCATATTATATATACTGATATTCAACAATATTCATAACATTGATGATGTTAGTGTTGTTCTGCGAGAGATCGCTTACGAGTTCGACATGTTAAAAATAGTTGTTGAAATTGGCGTCCGAAGTTACCCACCTCATCATGCAAACTTGGTTAGGGTGCCTGTTGAGTCGCTGACGAGCCAACCATGCAACAAAATATACTGATGTACATTTTACCTGTACTTCTCACAAACAACCTGGCCGCAAACATACATACAATACATGCATACATACATACATACATACATACATACATACATATTGCAATTGTTTTTTGCGTGAGAACCCCATTGCAGTCGCTCGACAGGCTAAAACAATAGCCACAGCCTACTGTCTTATGTGTGTGTATTTGTTCGGATAAGCCAACGACAGACAAATCCACGTCACCAATCAATCATACAGACACATTTAATGTAGAGATGTATACGTTATTGGATGGCCATTGATGGTATGTGGGTATTCTGGAAATAACAGTTACATGTCCCTCAAATCACATACAACTGGTGCTTCTTCGTTAGTATACCGTATCGCTCTTTTGACAAGACTAAATTATACCGCTATTTTAAATCATAATTTATATAGAAGTCATTCGAAAATAATAGTCAATGACCAAACTATAGAATTTTTGCAGAAATCAGACCTACTATCGAATACGTGATACATGTAATGAAATGAAGGAATCGAGGCAAAATCCCAGTGATGGTAGATGTTGATGATGTTATCTTAGCGATCGTTTGCAAAGAAATGTCCACAAGAAAGGATATATTGTTTGAGAACAGTATATTGAAAATGCAAGGAGTAATTGAGATAATGTATAACTTAGATAACTTTGATATGTTTCGGTCAAAGATTGGCCCAGGCCATGCCTAACTTAATAGCGTCACCTGATAGGATCTGTTAAGTCATTTTTAAGTCAAGTTTTGTGGTATCATTGCCCACTCAAGTAGGGATTTGTTGTTGACTGAGATGTATCTAGGTATGGGTGGCTTATCTGGTAACCGTTGAAGAAGTTTGTCCTGGTATTGTTTGAAGCTGATGGGATCTTTTTCTTTGATTTCTATTGAGATAATGTGAAATAGAGTAGGGCGTGTTGAAGAAAAGAAATTGTTGTAGTGTATTTACGTGAGCCTGAATTGTGTAGCGGGTGTATGGCCTTGGATGAATTCCTGAATTAGATATTAAGATCGTTTGGTTGTATATTTTCCTCATTGTGCAAATGATGTACCGCTCACGGCAGCGCTGGAGAGAATACAGTTTCAATGTTTAAATAAAAGGTCCCAATAATTAAGATCAGTCATGCCCTTTAGGTTTTTAGTGATTGCCCTCTGGGGTGACTCAATTCTCGTAATATTTTGTTTGGTGTAAGGAGACCACAGGTGACAGCAGTAGTCAAGCTGTGGCTGTAAAGAGGGGGAATGATGACATCTTGCTCTCTGGACCGAGAAGTTCTGAGGATCCAGGAGCTCATCCTGCCAGCCATATCGAATTTAAGGTTGATGTGAGTAGTCCAACCGAGATTGTGGTCAACAATGAATGACTTCTAAGTCCTTGATATTGTTGGATGCTGTGAGTTAGTTCACCTGAAGGAAGAAAATAAGGTTGTTAGAGCGCATTCTTTTTTTTTCCAAAGGGCATGTGTACAAATTTCCCCTCATCTAACCGCATGTTGATCAGGCTGGAGTTTAATTCGATTTTATTCTCCGGTGATTATTTTCTAAAGTTTGAAGTCATCTGCTAATATTTTTTTATTTTGCTGTGTTTGATGACGCATGAGATATTTATACAGATTATAAAGAGAAGCGAGCTCAAAACAGTCCCCCGAAGGACGCCATTGGTGGCTTTTGAGTGGATTCCACCAATCGCAACATGTGTTCTGTTCAACAGGAAACACTTAATCCAGTACAGCAGTTTATTACGGATTCCAGCACTGGACAATTTTAACAGGAGGATATTGTGGTGGACTCTGTCGAACGCTTTGCTGAAGTCAAGATATATGACATCAGAGTTCGAACCTGATCCCAAATCTTTAGGTACATCATTGATGTGATGTAAAAGCTGTGTTAGGCAGTCACTGCCGCAGCGAAAGCCATGCTGGTTGGAATTTAAAATGTTATGCCTCTTCAAGAAGCCAGTTATCCTTGGTCTCACTACCCTTTCAAACACTTTAATGATATGGGAAGTGAGTAAGATTGGGTGATAGTTAACTATTCATACATGGCAGACTCTCTAGCTGGTTCATATACACACATGTATATACTTACACAAGAAAGTAGAAAACAATAAGTTGATCAACTGCATTTTTTTTAGGTGCAATCATTGAGCTCAGTTTTGATAGTAAATTGTATTCTTCTATCATTGAAAAGGTCTAACTTACTTACTTCAAGTTTACCTTTAATATGAAGAACATATCTGATTTTGTCTGACTGACTGGTCGTGTTGTTGGTAAGTGTAATAAAAGTAGATCAGCATTACTTTATACAAAAAAGGCTTCCATTTTGTATAAAAAAAGCTTTTATACAAACAAAAAAAAAAGAAGGCTACCGTTTTTAATCCCTTCAGGACATAAGCGTACACATCACTTAGTGTTTTTATTTATATATGAAGATGTTCTATGTTGGGAAATAGAGTTTTTAATAGATGTTGCTTGTTGATAATTCTGAATTTAGATTCTTTTAATTTTGTATTCTTTCATTGGTTTCTTATTGTTGATGATGATAATGTTGATATAGTTGTTTATCTCCAGGTAAGTTCTAATAGAAACAAACAAAAGTCACACAAACCCATAGACACACTCAAACACGCACACATAAGGAGACAGAAGTACACACACAAATACACACACACATATATATACACACAAATATACACACACGCATACATACATACATACATACATACATACATACATACATATGTGTAAACACATGCACATACATGCGCACAAACAAACAAACAAAATGAGCGCAGCTCTGATAACGAACGGACTGAGTCAACAACTATTAAAGAGGTTGCAAGAAGCAACGAAAATTTTAGAAAAAAAAAAGTGTGGAAATCGAACCATTGAGTGTGTTAATTAATAAGACATTAAAATAGAATGACTCTCTCCAGACACCGCCCCCCCCCCACCCAAAAAAAACCTATGGTTAAAATGAATACCTGCTGTGACCGTTACATTTTCTTTGTATCAGAGACTACGATGTATAATAATCTAGCATTAT
>NC_068988.1:72615276-72617597 GCF_001194135.2 Octopus bimaculoides | reverse complement strand
AGAGAGAGAGAGAGAGAGAGAGAGAGAGAGAGAGAGAGAGAGAGAGAGAGAGAGAAAGAGAGAGAGGTGGGGGGAGAGAGAAAGCCAACTGATTAAAACATGATCGAATTATTTCTGTAGACTTGCACCTACATTACAGAGAACCTTTTGAATGTGAAATTGTTGAATCTCTCTCTCACTCTCTCGCTGTCTGTCTGTCTGTCTGTCTGTCTGTCTGCTTACCTGTCTGTTTGTCTGTGTGTATGTATGTGTGTGTGTTTGTCTGTGGAAATACCGCTTGTGTTATTTCGGTGTTGAGTGCACACATCTGTTTGTTACTCTGTGGATTACTCCTTGTGTAAATAGAGAAGCATATTTAAGATTAACTTACGTGAATTGTAAAAGCATCATTAACATTCATCGGTAGTATGAATATATAAGTGAAGTTCTTTGGATATTGATTATTTGTTATGCTGTGTATATCTGTATTGTTGTTAGCAATAATTTAGCTTCATCTGAATCTTCCTTAGAAATTTAAAAAAATATGAATATCTTGAAAATGTTTAATACTGTTTCCGATAGTTTGAGCGCACACTCTCGGCTCTAATTTTGAATTGGTCACAGAAGCCAAAGCTAAGAATTCACCTTCAGTTGGCTTTTTACAGAAGAATAAACAAGAATAATATCCAGTTACCCTTTACGGATACAGAGAATTTAAGATTAGCACTATATATTAACGACTGTCCGCTACTGGCATATCTATTGTGTACTAGATGCCTGAGGGATGTCTTTATAATGGCTACCGAGCAGCGAAGTAACAATGACAAAGTGCAAACCCTTCAGATTTCGATGCAACTCCTTAAGGGCTCGTCATCAGACCAATCAGTAAAAACATTTCTTCAAAATTATAAGTTTAATCTAGTGTCAGTAAACTTATGCTGATTCCAGTATCCTTTCTTATTTGTTGGATGTTGTTCAATAAACAGAAAACTCACTAAGGAAAGTGCTTTCATTTACTTTCATGAATTGTACCAAATAGAAACTTGTTTAATTTTCATTCTTCTAAAGTATTCTCCCCGACGGCACTTATTCCAGTGCTTTCTTTTTGCCGATTCGCTTGGTTACGAGGACGTAAAGAAACTAACAGCGGTTATTACGCATATGTAGTGGACAAACATACACAGAAATACACGCACGCACGTCGTTATATATATATATATTTACTCTTTACTCTTTTACTTGTTTCACTCATTTGACTGTGGCCATGCTGGAACACCGCCTTTAGTCGAGTAAATCGACCTCAGGACTTATTCTTATATATATATATATATATATATATATATACATATGACGAGTTTCTTTCCCTTCCCGTCTACCAAATCCACTTACAAGGCTTTGGTCGTCACTGGGCTATAGTAGGCGACACTTGCATAGGATGTCATGCGATGGGACTGAACTCACAATCATGTGGTAGGGAAGCAAACTTCTTACCCCACAGTTTTATATTGCATAAAGTTTATTTTGTTTTCGCCACAGAGAGCTCATGAAAGATTTTTAATCCGTTTTTCATTTGAATGCATGGCTCGAGGAAACAAAACTGTTAGAGTACCATCCAAAACGTTGCTTTCTCCAACTAACAACTGATAAAGGAACGGCAAGCTGAAAGTAAAATACAGTGTTTATTGTGTAAAATAAACTCGATTTCAAATTTTGGCACAAGGCCAGTAATTTCGGGGTACTTATTTTATCGACCCTGAAAGGATGAAAGACAAAGTCGACCTCGGTGGAATTTGAACTGAGAAAGTGAATAATGTAATACAATATCATATAACATATACTATATATTTGTATACAAGAGCTGACGTGGCTATGTAGTTGAGAAACTTGCTTCCTAACCACGTAGTCTCGGGTTCAGTTCCCTTGCACGGCACCTTTGTCTACTATAGTACCGGGCTGACCAAAATCTTGTGACTGGATTTGGATGGAATCTATAAGAAATAAAGAAATACGTCGTATGTGTATGTGTGTGTGTGTGTGTGTGTGTGTGTGTATAAATATACACACATATATCTACCGCCAGCGCTTGACAATAGGTGCTGGTTTGTTTACGGCCCCGTAAATTAGCGGATCATAAAATAGAAAAACAGAGAATTGGCACCAGGCTTAAAAACAATAAGCAGTAAGGTCAATTGTTCGACTAAACCTTTCTTGGCAGTGCCCCAGCATCGCTGCAGTTCACTGAATAAAACCAGTGAAAGATATGTGTGTGTGGGTGTGTGTGTATGTGTGTGTGTGTGTGTGTGTGTGTGTGTGTGTGTGTGTGTGTGTGTGTGTGTGTGTGT
>NC_068988.1:72612829-72613595 GCF_001194135.2 Octopus bimaculoides | reverse complement strand
ATATATATATATATATATATATATATACACGCACATACGTACATATGTGTGTGTGTGCCTTTGTGTGTAAGCGTTCGTTTGCGCGTGTGTTATGCCTGTGTCTGAATATGTATGCTCATATGTGCGTGTGTGCATGTGACTGTGTATGTCGTTGGGTGTTTTATACGTCCATATGCTTGTGTTTTTTAGCTCCACCGTGCCCTGCCTTCCCCGGCAAAGCTATTATTGTGCACCACTCCACTTCAGACACAATAAGCAACGCTCTCGTGACTGTCTTTACAGTTCCTGCCTATCTTTCTCCAGTACTTGCCTACTGCCGCAGCGCGTTCACGTTCAGTTCCGCTTCAAGTACCCCACTTCATTATATTCTCCCTTTTTGTTATCTATTAATTTATTCAGTGTTTTCCTCTTGCTTTGTTGTTTGTCTTATTTGGTACAATTTTCAATTCCTGTATTAACAACTCCACCACCGCCTATAACAATAATAATAATAATAATAATAATAATAATAATAATAATAATAATAATAATAATAATAATAATAATAACAATAACAACAACAATGGCAAACAGCAACAATAAAGAAATAAACGAATCATCAGCACCATCATTGTCATCATCATCAGCAGCAGGCAACAAAACAGACCCGACTAAATCCCACCCATCTGTCGCTTCTTTTACGGTTTCTCAGCATGCTATCATTGGCTGTCTGTCTGTGTGTCTGTCAACCTGTCTCATTTCTAACCGAAAAGATTGAAAAGTGTAT
>NC_068988.1:72611455-72612244 GCF_001194135.2 Octopus bimaculoides | reverse complement strand
GGACAAGACGCAACTTCCTTAAAACAGTCCTTCCCGCAAAGCAAATTAAATAAAATTTGGCATTTTTTGCCGAGGGTGAAAGTGGAAACAAAAACAGGACAGTGAGAACAAAACAGTAAAAACAAACGGTGCGGGCTGTTAAGCCAAGACGATGTGAAGTGGTGATATATGTATATATATATATATATATATATATATATATATATATATACAGATAGATATAAAGCTAAGTGTACGAAGTGATATACTGTTAGAAACAAATGAATTTAGGCGTACTAGCAAGAAGGCATGTCGACATGTGTATGTGTGTGTGTGTGTGTATAGACACACATACACACCCCCACACAGTCACACAATCTGCCACTGACTCAGAGCATCTGATGAGATGGACGTGTCCCACGCACCTATGAAACTTCAAATCATGTGGATCTTAGTCACTGTTATTAATGATACGCACACACATATGTCCATTCATATATGTGTGTGTGTGTATGTATATATGCATGTGTGTATATATATATATGTAGAGAGAGAGAGAGAGAGAGAGAGTCAGTGAGTGAGAGAGAGAGAGAGAGGAAGAGAACGAGAGAGAAAGAGAGTGAGAGAGATAGATTGACAGATATATAAGTACATAATCTGAGACATACATATTCCTGTAGAAATATGATATTTTGAAGATAGACACAGATCGCGAGTGATGCAGAGGAGCTGTTGTAAGGAAATAATATAAGCAAAAAAAAAAAAAGAAAAAAAAAAAAAGAAAATGGAAATTTTACCGGTGTGTTAAAC
>NC_068988.1:72609155-72609841 GCF_001194135.2 Octopus bimaculoides | reverse complement strand
CACACACACACACACACACACACGCACGACAGGTTTCTTTCAGTTTCCGTCTACCAAATCCACTCACAAGGCTTTGGTCGGCCCGAGGCTATAGAAGACAATTGCCCAACGTATCATGCAGTGGGACTGAACCTGGAACCATGTGGTTGAGAAGCAAGCTTCTTACTACACAGCCACGTATGCGCCTATATCTAAATTTACTTTTATAAATAACGGGAGAGTGGGGACCATAGATATTCCAGCGGCACACTCACACACAAATTACTGCCACATACGATTACAAAATATATTAGTTGTCACTGATATGACGTAGAAGGGGTTACTTCGTGTCTAGCTTCAACTATCTTTGCCCTGGTGGCATCGATGAAAACCCTCGTTGATTTACTAGTGGCTTGAATTATAAGTTCAAACAGTTATATCTTTAACAACGACGTCTACTTGCTCTGCTTGTCACCCTTGCTCAATGAGTGTATAACAACCTTTAAGATGTTGTCGGGGACAGGAACAGACATAGTGAAGTGGGTGACCAGTGAATCTTCTGGGATGTTTGAGAAACAACTCAACTCGTCCGGACATTTTTCATAGCCATCGTGGGCTTGATGATGCTCAATATGTCTACTAAATTCTAAGAATAGTTTATATATATATATATATATATACACACACACACACACACACACATACAT
>NC_068988.1:72606596-72608698 GCF_001194135.2 Octopus bimaculoides | reverse complement strand
ACACACACACACACACACATACATATATATATATATGTATGTATATATATAGTAGTAGTGCTACAAGGCACCAATGTTTACTGGAAATACCAATTGATACATTTACGACGCTATAGTAAAACTTCACTGTGTATATACTGGCAAAGACATGTGAGGGCAGTGAACATAAAAAATTTTGTCTTACCTCTAGGAAGATAAATGGAAAACCCAGAATCGGATCATCTAGTACCTAGGTTTCGGACTCTTCAAATACGTTTGTTATCGTAAATTAGATTAGTCCTATTCAGTTAGATTTACAAGGACAATATTTCAAATGTTGCTACTTCAATGCCAGGATACTCGCCTGAACGCCTAGCCGTTAACAGACCGAGAACAATGAAAAAAAATGTTGCCAGTATATACACATTGGAGCTTTACTGCTATTTCCAGTAAACATTGGTGCCTTATTGCACCACTTCTCAATATTTATACTGCTACCTTTACGGTGCTTTATTTTATCCGAAAGTAATACAGGACGTCACCAATTATGTAAACAACATGAAGTACGAACACAAACGAGTTAAATACGCAAACAACGAGAGAAAAGAATGGAAAACAGGACAAGTAACATGGAGAACGACCCTTCATCAATTGTCGGCTGTCTATCTTCTCCTCATTTCGAGCATTGAACGACAATATGAGTCTTCGAAGACAGTAGTCCGTAAATTCCAAAATAAAATTTTGGATTTATGAAGGAGCATCCTCCGTCTCTGATCGGCGGAGTAACGCACAATATCCTTTTGGATCGATATCTTAGCCACGTCTGTACCTTAACATTCGTCCTACATCTGAACCTATGCTTAATAAGGCAGGTTAATCTTCCTCTAATCTTGTATTCCAGTTTCTTGTCCTCGGCGTATTGATCGAATATAAGCATGTTGGACGAAAACATTCTTTTCGTATCTATGTTTCTCCTTATTCTTCTTTTCTCCTTTATTTATTTATCTATTTATTATTATTTTATTTCATTTTGAGAAATTTGATGACAAAGCTTCGATCCTTTAATTGAATAGGTATCATTTCCTTCGGCTATAAGTGTTGTCGAATTTTGTACGCTCCATTTTTGTACTTTCTAATGTGTTAGATTCAAAGCGCGCTTCACCATGTTATTAATTCTGGGTTGAAGGCAGTGAGCTAGTAGAATCGTAAGTACATGGGAAAAATGTTTCGCCCCCCTTTACGTTCTGAGTTCAAATTCTACTGAGGTCGATTATGCCTTTCAACCTTTCGGGGTCTATAAAATAAGTACCCAGTTGAGTGCTGAGGTTGATGTAATCGACTTACTCCTCCCTTGAACTTGCTGGCCTTGTGCCAAATTTTGAAATCATGGTTAATCATGGTTGAATGATACAGCTTTTATTCGCTTTTTCTTTGTTTTTGTAATTTTTATGTTGATGGAACAGAATCGGTCTGGTGTTAATGTGAATCGTGTTCCACGAGTTTGCCTATCGTCAGCTGCTAGGAACATTTGTAATGCATTCTTTATATCAAGTAATGGTCAGTTTATTTTACAAGTATAACTCAATTATCATTCAGCACAATAATAAGGAAAGAATATTTTGAAACTAACACATTTTCCGGCTCTCTACATTTTGAGATTAAATTTTGCTGCAGTCGATTTTTTCGTTTTATCCAAAGGGTCAATGAAGTGGCATTTGAGCATTGGGGGAAATGTAATCCACTAACACTAAAATAGCTGGCCTTGTACCAAATATTATTATTATTATTATTATTGTTATTATTATTATTATTATTATTATTATTATTATTATTATTATTATTATTATTATTATTGTTCAGTAGTTTTATTTTTATAACGTGCTTTCACTTCACTACCGAGCGCAGCTCTGTGCGCCTTGGGTATGTGCTGTGGTTTGCAGTGGTGCTCTTATGTTTACTGTATTGAAAGCGTTTTGCGTAGAATGTGTGCAGTACCCAGTAGTGCAATTTTCTGTATGTTATATATATTTGTAAGTCCTGGTGCTTTTGTTATGTATTTGTCTGAATATTTTTTTTATTATACCTAAGGCACCTACTATGATAGGAATTGTTTCTGTTTTTAG
>NC_068988.1:72601070-72604236 GCF_001194135.2 Octopus bimaculoides | reverse complement strand
GGGGTTGCTGCTTCACCGACCATATTTATTTCCAGAATTTCTCTATTATTATTATTATTATTATTATTATTATTATTATTATTATTGAGGAAGGCAGCGAACTGGCAGAATCGCTAACACGCCGGACAAAGTGTCCGTCTTTACGTTCTGAGTTCAAATTCCGTCGAGGTCGACTTTGCCTTTCATCCTTTCGGGGTCAATAAATTAAGTGCCAGTTGAGTACTCGGATCGATGTAAATAACTTAACCCCTCCCCCAAATTTCAGGCCTTATGCCTATAGTAGAAAGGATTATTATCAATGTTTTTTTTTAAAAAGAATTCCGCCGAGATCGACATTGCCATTTCATCCTTTCGGGGTCGGTAAATTAAGTACCAGTAGAGCACTGGTGTCAATATAATCAACTTATTCTTCCCTCGAATTTGCTGGCCTTGTGCCAAAATTTGAAGCCATAATAATAATAATAATAATAATAATAATAATAATGATGATGATGATGATAATAATAATGATAATAATAATAATTATTATTATATTGTTGTTGCTGTTATTATTTTTGTTGTTATTCTTGTTGTTATATAATTATTATTATTATTATTATTATTATTATTATTATTATTGTTGTTGTTGTTGCTGTTGTTGTTGTTGTTGTTATTTCATGTTTTGCCTTGACTTCCCGGAAGTGTCAGTGTGGAATTGGACAAACTGCAGCGAGTCATCTAGGTCGCAGTTAAATAGCATTTGTGTTAGCTTAACAGATAGGATCAGCGAAAGTTGTCCACAGTTTCAGAGAGCGGATCACAAACTTTTGACCGGCACAGTTAACTTGGGATAGACATATAAATCGGAAGCTGAGTGTGCTTTTCGATTTCGTGGATCACATCAGCGAACTAGTCAAGCGGGAACTGACAGGAGACATCACTAACAAGTTGTGAGAAAGACAAAATTAGAGTACTGATTTAGAATACATTCTTCCTAAATAAATTACACGAGAACACAAACGACATACACATAAGCACAATCATCGATCAGACTTCGGTCTCATCCTCCTCCGGTTTCTTATTCTTGTCAAATGAAGGGGAGGAGGATATTGAATAATAGCAAACTGTAACTGTGATCATTGTCCAACGAGAAAAATATTAAAGTTCGATGGATACCAAAAAGCTCACAAACCAAACATTCAAACCAGACATCACAAATCAGACATACCAAGGAGCTCACAAACCATTACAATCATTACAGTAATATTCACAAAAACATTAACAACAATATTAACAAAACCGACAATCATAACAGCGGAAGCACCGACGGGAAGATAAACAACAACTAGAAAAAAAAACATACCTACTACAAAAACAAAAGTAAGACAACAAAAATTGCAACAATAACATCTACCGACCGCAAAGGAAGAATTAGGGACAATGATAATAACATCAACGTAGTGTCACAATCCTCAGCTTCACTGTTCTCTGAAAGGCGAACATTGGATTGATGTTGTCTCTAACACATGACGAAGTGATACTAAAGAGTGTGGAGGGCACGGATCAACTCTTCTCAAAGGCCGCAGCTAACAGACTTCTGATGAGGGTCTCGCCGGAAATCTACAATACTTACTGTTAAAATCGTCACACTGACGTAAGGAAGGGCGTTCAAAGCGGAAGGAGCCTATGCAGTGTTTCAAGAACCTTTGAGGGAACTTGGTTATCTCGAATATAGGGTTAATACGCCAATTCATTTAATCTCGTCCAACCACGGAGAGACGGTGACGTAGATACACGTGATCTGGAATTGGTTTAGAGGCAAAGTCACTTGCTTAATGCTTTTAGCTTTCTAGATTTCAGTGTGATAACCACTGTGATAGATTCCGATGTGATGACCACTATTTCTTCGACGCAAGTCTCTAAGGCTGCGTTGTCAAAATTAAGGCTCATGCTCTTAGAAACATGTGAGGAAAGCAGTATTTTATTGAAGGCACAACTATGCTCGGGTTTAATCATTCCCTATTATTATTAGTCGTTTATAATTTGAAAGTGTAGCGATTCTTGTGCAATATAACTTTATAAGATGTTCTCATCCTAATCACCTTAGTAAAATTATAGTGGTGGTGTATTGTTGTATTCGTGCAATACTGCAGTATATACTGCAGAAATTACAAGTAAATATACCAATGCTACCAAGAAGGTCTTGAAAAGTTTATAGATTTAGGAACGCTATTCCTCCGAACTAAATATATAACAATAAGGAAATATGAAAACTAGTGAATGCACAAACCGTTTTACAAATCTCCAGTACATCGCAGGCGTGAGTGTAAGGTTAAGAAGTTTGTTGTCCAGCCGTGAGGTTTCAGGTTCACTTCCACTGCCTGGCACCTTGGGTAAGTGTCTTCTATTATAGTTCCAGGCTGGCTTTAGTTAGTGAGTGGATTTGGTAGAAGGAAACTGAAAGATTGTGTGTATGTATATATATATATATATATATATATATATATATACACATATATGTATATACATTTATGTATGTATGTACATGTTTATGTATGCGTTTTTATGTTTGTGTTATGTTTGTACCCCACCACCATTTGATAAGGGTGTTGCTTTGTTTACGTCTTTATAACTTAGCGGTTCAACAAAATGGACCGATAAAACAAGTGCTAGGTTTAAAATAATAAGTACTAGGGTCGATTTGTTCGACTAACTCCTTCAAGGCGATATTTTAGCATGACTGCTGTCCAATGTGCGAAACAAGTAACAGATGACAGATATACCACTAATCGAGAGGGTTTGTCGGATACGAATCAGTTTGTGTTACGTTTTTCTTGCAAAACCCCTGCATATCCAAGCTTTTACGCAAATTGGTAGTTACACAACCCACTGCCCTTATGATCATAGATACAAACTAGAATTTATTTGTCTGGACACAGGAGCCACTAAGTTCCATATTAATTCTCTATAGATATTCTCTTTAGCGAGACATTCATTCCCGCTTTAACAATTCCTAGTTTTGTTCTCTGTCCACAGTCGCAGACTTGGCTCTGGTAAGAAGCTTGTTTCCTAACCACATGGTTCCGGGTTCAGTTCCACAGCGTGAAACTTTCGGAAAGTGTCTTCAGGTATAGCCTCGTGTATGTATTTGTGTGTGTGTGTGTGTGTGTGTGTGTGTGTGTGTGTG
>NC_068988.1:72600010-72600370 GCF_001194135.2 Octopus bimaculoides | reverse complement strand
GTCTCAATGACTGAAACCGGTACTAAAATGTTTTTTATGATAAAATTATCTTAGCATTTTCTACCTTGAATTTTTTTCCTTATACATATCAACTCGTGTGTTCCTTTTCAACCTTCTACACACACACACACACACACACACACACACACACACACATGTATGTATATATGTATGTACACTGGTCCGCAGGGAATTTCAATCCAAGAGCCTAAATGAGTGAGAGACCTGGGTATCGACATGAGTGATGATGCCTCTTTCCAAGTACACATTACCAGGATGGCAACAAAGTGCAGACGATTGGCTGGATGGATCCTGAGAACATTCAGAACCAGAGATAAGGAAACCATGATGATCCTTTGG
>NC_068988.1:72597286-72599326 GCF_001194135.2 Octopus bimaculoides | reverse complement strand
TGTGTGTGTGTGTGTGTATGTATGTATGTATGTATGTATGTATCTATATATATATACCTTTATCTATATCTATCTATCTATCTATCTATCTATCTATCTATCTATCTATCTATCTATCTATCTATCTATATATACTAGCTCAGTGGTTTCCAACTAGTTTTTGTCTATGGACTCCTTTGATTTCCGTTTTACTCGGATGGAGCACCATAGCCATTTTAAAATCTCTTTATATTTATGTAATTAAATATTACTATGAATTATTAAAAAAAAAATTGTTAAAATATTTTGTATATTGTGGAAGCATAACCATTTTATTGCTCATAAATTAAAAAAAAATCTCAAATGGACCCCACAAGGGTTCTATGGACCCCGGTTAGGAGGCACTGCTCCAGCTTCTGAGATATGTACTCACGCATACAATTCTGTAGATATGATGAGCTGTTCTTCTCAAGATTCATGTATCAGATATATTCTTTATATGTGAATGCCATACGCACACATTTTATTGTGTGTCAATGTTCCTTCCGGGAAGCTCAAATGAAAAACATTGGAATATTTTGGCAATTTTCAGTACACAACTAACCGAACGAATGAGATGCAAGATTAATTTTATGTTCTTCTTTCTTGGAAAATTCTAATATTTCCAGACGATGTTTATGTAAATTTGTTAGTATACCTATAATAAATCTACTGTATGTATGTATGTATGTATGTATGTATGTATGTATGTATGTATGTATGTATGTATGTATGTATGTATGTATGCATGTGTGTATGTATGTATTTATGTATGTATGTATGTATGTGTGTATGCATGTATGTATGTTTTTTGTTTAAATTCTTTAAAATGATTCAGCTCCAAAGCTACGGTCATACTGGGGCACCACGGTATGTATGTTCTGTATGTATGTATATATGTATATATGTATGTACTGTATGCATGTACTGTATGCATGTATGTATTATGCATACATGAATGTATGTATGTATGTACTGTGTGTGTGTGTGTGTGTGTGTTTGTGTATGTACGTCCTTTTATTCTTTTACAGGCTCTAGTCATTAGACTACGGCTATGCCGATGCATTGAATCCATGTGTTTAGACGAACATGCAGACCACAGTAGTTATTTCACTTGATCTCCAATTATCGAACAGATAAGCTATAGGCTATAAGGGGATACTACAATAAGGTAGACAAATTTTAGACTCTAAACATAAACATTAATACAGGGAGCTCTTTCCCCACAGATACTATACTATGTATTTATATATACTGGGCAAGCTTCAGAATGGTGTCTACCAACCAAAGTTCACTCATCAGATATTAACCAACCCGGATTACAGGGCTGCTTTAGGATCAAACTCCGAATCACTTAATTGCAAGCGAACATTTTTAACCACACACACACACCCGCGCGCGTACACACACACACACACACACACACACGCACACACACACACACACACATACACACACACACACATGCACGCACGCACACATAAATGCTGTATATACAAATCGATGCACGAAGAAGAATAAAATGAACAAAGCAGGTACATAGGTGCAGGCCTAGCTGTGTGGTAAGAAGCTAGGTTCCCAACTACATGGTTCTGGGTTCAGTCCTATTGCGTGGCACCTTAGGCAAGTGTCTTTTACTATAGTCTTGGTTACCCATCCATCCATACATAAACAGAAAGGGGCCCGTGTCGTGTATATATATATGTGTGTGTGTGTGTATCGTGGCACTCCGTCGGTTAGGACGACGAATGTTCCTGTTGATTCGATCAACGCAACAGCCTGCTGGTGAAATTAACGTGCAAGTGGCTGAGCACTCCACAGAGATGTGTACCCTTAACGTAATTCTCGGGAAGATTCAGCGTGACACAGAGTGTGACAAGGCTGGCCCTTTGAATTACAGGCACAACAGAAACAGGAAGAAAGAGTGAGAGAAAGTTGTGGGGAAAGAATACAGCAGGGTTCGCCCCCCACCCGCTGCCGGAGCCTGTTGGAGCTTTAGGTGTTTTCCCTCAATAAACACTC
>NC_068988.1:72595903-72597276 GCF_001194135.2 Octopus bimaculoides | reverse complement strand
ACACACACACACACACACACACACACACACACATGCACACACACACACATATATATGCGCGCGCGCGTCTGTGTCTGTGTTTGTCTTCCACCGCCGCTTGACAACCGGTGATGGTTTGTTTACGTCCTCGTAACGTAGCTATTCGGCAACAGAGTCGAATAAGCTTTAAAAAATAAGTACCGGGATCGACTCATTCGACAAGAATTCAAGGCGGTGCCCCAGCACTGCCGCCACCTAGTGACTGAAACAATTAAAAGATAAAAGAAAAATATGTGTGTAATTGTTTCCAATTTTTAAACAAGGTGAACAATTTTGAGCGGGGAGGTTAGTCGTTTAAATCGACCCCTATACTAGACTGGTACTTTATCTTCTCGACACCGAAGTGATGACAGGCAAAATTTGATTCCGGCAGGATGTGAACTTAAAACTTAAGAAATTAGGATGAATGTCGTGAGGCATTTTGTCCGACGCTCTAACGATTCTGCCAATCCATCAATCTTGTCTATGAAAAGCAGGAATAAATAAAACAAAACAAAAGACTCCAGAAAATAAAACAACTGCTGCAAGATTGCTAGAATAAAAACAAAAATATAATTAGCCAAAATATCGAAAAATAAAAGCACAACAAAAAACAAGCAAAAAACAAAACAAACAAAACATCATCATTAACAACAACAACAAGAAATAGATCAAAAGTGATAAAATATCAATGAAAGTGAGATAAAGAAAAAAATAATAAACAAAGAATAAAAAAAAAAAGAAAAACAGTTGCGGCAATTTGGATTAAGAAAAAAAGAAAACAAAAATAATAAAGCTATGGAAACTATAAATACATATAACCATTTCCTTCAGTTGGATGACTACAATAGAACGAACTAACTGTGTCCGACCATCTGTGCGATTTTGACGTTATTAAAGGATGGTGGTGCTGGTCAGAATCGAGTGTCAGCCAGTATTCAGGAGGACTCTCTGAAATAAGCTTTTGTTAAAACCTTATCATTCAATGCATGATACGATTGTTGCTGCTGTCGCTATTATAATTTTTTTGTTGTTGTTATTTATTACGTATTTTTGTTTTGCGTGGTGTGTTTAAAACATCGAATCTGATATGAACCTTATGTCGATAAATATGTCGTTGGTACAATGTAGGTGAACTTGTATGTCTAGGAGGCAAAATATGTAGCTGCTTAATGTGAGTAACTTATAGTCGGGTGCATGTGTATGCATGTATGTATGTATGAATGTATGTATATATGTATGTATGCATGTTTGAGTATATGAATGTATATGTATATATATATATGTATGTGTGCATGTATATATATATATATGTACGTATATGTATATATATATATATATATATATATATATAT
>NC_068988.1:72594906-72595415 GCF_001194135.2 Octopus bimaculoides | reverse complement strand
ATATATATATATATATATATATATATATATATAATCACACACACTCACAAAAGCACACAAACACACACACATATATATACTCATATATATATATATATATATACATACACATTTGTTCATTTATAACACATTTGTATATCGATATGTGTGCGTGAGTGTGTGTGTGTGTGTATATGTATGTGTGTGTGCGTATATTATACATGTACATCCGCACTTATATATCTAGCGATATCTATGCATACACGTATCTGTCTCTGTCTGGTTGTTTGTCTGTCTACCTCTCCCCTTCTCTTTCTCTCCACCTACCTTCCTACCTCCCTCCCTACCTCCCTCCTTCCCTACCTACCTATTTACCTACCTGATTGCCTGCCTGCCTACCTACTTAAGTATGTATGTATATATGTTTCTATATATATGTTTGTATATATACCTATATATGTAAGAATATATATATATGTATGTATATATATATATATAAATATATATATATATATATATATATATATATA
>NC_068988.1:72593245-72594030 GCF_001194135.2 Octopus bimaculoides | reverse complement strand
TATTATCTTTTGCCAAATAAACACACGCACTATATAAGTTTTTTCTTCACTCGTTTATTACTTTTCTTATTTATTTTATGTCCATTGTCCGGAAATCTTTTGTCACACATCTGTGACCTCTTCAGCGACACTTTTCTTTCCCGTGTGTTTTCTTGCTCCACTTCCTCCGTTCTGTTCTTCCAAGATATGTATCCTTATATGCACATGCGTTTGCGCCCTTGCCTGATTGTTTGTTAGCTTGCGAGTGTGCGCGCGTGCGCGTGTCTGTCTGTCTGTCTGTCTGTCTGTCTGTATGTATGTATGTATGTGTGTGTGTGTGTGTGCATGCGCGCGTGTGTGTGTGTGTGTGTGTGTGTGTGTGTGAGTGTGTGCTTGTGTGCGTGTCATAGTTTTTAGCAGAAGTGTGGACTTCCCTTCAGCCCCATCCCCTAACTCCATTTTGCTGCTGCTGTCCTAAGACCCGAGAAAAAAATGGTACAGTTCCTGTATTCCCCTGTGTATGTGTATTCGCCCACAGTGTTGCCATCGTAGTTGTTGTTGTTGTTGTTGTCATTGCCATCGCTGGCACCGCCACTGCTGCTGAACGTGTTAGTTGTGTTGTTGGCGTCGTTATGGCCGTCCTTGAAGTTTCATGTGTGTGTTTGTGTTTGTGTATGGGTTCACTTCGTATGTTGTATGTATCCATGCCCTTTATATAGTTTCATTTATTAATTTTATCTATCTCTGTCCTACATTTATCACAGGTATGTAGCAGATATATATATATATACATATATATATATATA
>NC_068988.1:72591671-72593211 GCF_001194135.2 Octopus bimaculoides | reverse complement strand
TATATTTATTTATCTATCTATCTATATATTTATTTATTTATTTATTTTTTATATACCTCGATCTCTATATCTCATAAGTATCACAGGTAAGTGCATATATGTCTATTGTGTGTGTATTTCCCTCTATGTTTCTGTGTATTATTTAAGGGTTCTTTTTCTTTCCTTTTTCTTTTTCCCCCCTTTCACTTCACATCCCTACTGTCTTTAATCATATTGTATGGTGTAGTGGTGGGTGTTACTGTTTCATTCATGTTTTCTATTGAGGCTCGGTCAGTCTACCGTTATGTGTGTAGCTTCTGTAATCTAAGTGTGTCAATTCTATGTGTCGATAGTACTTTAACCTCTATACTATGAATCAAGCCTCCATGTTCTGCAGGTTAGTAGAGCACTGACGAGCTTTTCCCTTCTTTGAGCTGTCGCCAATGTTCAACTGTACGCTCTCCTATGCTGCGTGCAGTCTCTCCTTTATAGGTAGTTGTCATGTTTCTGCTCTGTCCCTCAGTACACCGTAAGCTATACACTACATTCCTAATCTTACAGTTAACCTGTGGGTTCATCCTACATACAACACAACTGTACTCCGTACAGGGGGAACTTATCAAAAGGTTATGTATTGCAGATCAAGGATTTTAAAGGGGTACCAGGCCTCTCAATTACTTTAATTCGTAGATTAGCCTTACTTGATGTTTTTCTCAAAAGGTATCGCAGTTCGCCGCCAAGGGTAGCATCAACGAGCATGACACTCTGGTATTTTTTGTTGTCATACCAAGTGTTGGCCTTATTTATCTTATTACTGGTCCTTTCCGTGCTGTTCCAGGATTTAGCATCACTCTCTTTGATGGTTTTGTACTTAGTCCTGGCTCCATTGTACACTATAATCCTGTCCCTTTGGTCAGAGCCAGAGAACTGCATGAAGTGGATGAAGTGTTGTATGTGTATTTCCAATTCCATTGGGTCACACATGCGAGACACATTCCTAATCATTCTCACCAAGTCAGCTATCAGAATGTTGAACTTGGCGTTGTCTGCAATCGCTGCGTTCTTGTGAACAAGGTACTTAGTGGCCATGGGTTTGGCATAATGAGAGTGAAGGATCTGGGCCTTACCGTTCTTCGTTTCTGGCTAGAGTTCAATGTCTTAAACGGGTAATCTATAGTTAGGGTGCTTACTAGGGTAGTCTATCGTTATTTCTATACTCTGGTGGATGGAGTTAGGTATTTGCTGGATACTCTCCATAGTGTTAGCTTCTAGATCATCAACATTGTCTTGTAGGGATGCTCTGGCTACTATGTTGAGCTCATACACGTAGTAGGAGTACATGGTTAGGTTTATGTGTGTATATACATACCTACATCTACATGTATATAGATGCATATCTGGGTACAGGACGTCACAAAAAAACGTGGACAAAAGGAAAAGCAGAACATAAACAGAGCACAGAAAACAAACAGGCCACATAGAGAATATTTCCTTCATCAGCTGCCCCTATTCTCTCTCTCTCTCTCTCTCTCTCTCTCTCTCTCTCTCTCTCTCTCTCTCT
>NC_068988.1:72584038-72591590 GCF_001194135.2 Octopus bimaculoides | reverse complement strand
TATATATATATATATATATATATATATATATATTTCCGTGAGAGTGAATGTATCATTGCAACCTTCACTTTGAAATATTTATTTGTTCGGAAGGGATTATTCTACTTTCAGCTACAAGAGTGATTGTTGACCAGGTCTTCGTGAGCATTGCAAGAGTAGCAATTTGGACAGCAGGCACTTTCGTCAATGACTACGACAGTCATGGGTAGGAAATAGAGTCAAATGCCTTTCTGTAATCAAGCCACACGGTCACATCACAAAGTTTCTGTGGTGTTTTCTTACTTCACTTGTATTTATCAAAAAGTGTAAGACATATCTCCAAGTGAAATAAATATCAGGAATGCTTTGCCTCATGCAGAAACTGTAGGCGTTACTCAGATATTTTGCAAGCTCTTCTAAATCCATCGCAATGCTGGAAAACCCTTCCGTATCGTCAGCAGGAATCTCAGGGTTACAAGCATTTGCTCCTTAGCCTGTGCGCTTCGCTTGAGGCAGCGAGGACTGTATTAGTCTTCGCCTGAAGAAGGGTTCCACTTGCAGTCTCTTATCAACCTTGAGATGGCTTCAGCTGCCGTACCTGTCTCCTTGATGGCTTTCTTTCGTTGTCTGGGTTCCAGACTTATCTTTCGCAGGAAATAGCGCACTAGGGAATGGGGCCGCGTGCTATCCCTTGACAAGGGCCTCGCCGACCAAGTCCTGCTATTTGATTTTCTTTACTTGGTGGGAAATATCGAGTCTGTCCTCCCAGGATATTGTGAATTCGATCATGATGATTGTTTTTGTACATTTCTGATCTAAAGCAATGGCAGGGGATCCATTTTCTATTTTGCGTTCAGCTTCAGCCTCAGACTAAGTGGACCTGAAGGACAAACTTGTCTTCCCAGAGAACATAACGATAACGCCACTCTGATCAGCGCTCTTGTAGCCTTGTTTGTGCATGGTTGGCATGGCAATGCACCATCCTGATGTCTGCGAAGCACCTTATTTGTATTTGAATCATAGAAACTGTTAATTCCGATAGAAATAGGGAATATGGAAGCCAACAGTAACGAAGTACGTTGTCGCTAGATTTGTTAGAAGTACTGACCAAATCTCCCACAAATCACTTTCTATCATCTTAAAAAAGGAAGGATATACTGCACATTAAAAAGAAGAAAAAAACAGTACATCTCAAAAGAAAAAAGGCTCAATTCTGAACCCCGAAAAGAAAAAACAGAATGGTCACAGTTGGAATGTCTTTGGTCCTATATCTGTTGGATCAGAACTGACATGAGGCTAACCAATAATACCATAAAAGCAATTAGTAATCTCTAAAGAGAGAACCTAATATTAAGTAAAGCATCCCTCTCTATGGGAAGAATGTAAAAGAATGTAGCTGCTGTTGTTTATCCTCAAATGAAATCCTGATCGAGTCGACCTACAATCAAAGACATTTAATAGTGCTATCCCGTCTGTTTTGGAGCATGTAAAACTTATGCCTTCTTACTGAGGACGGTAGGGCGTATCTGAGAACATTTAACTGCGATTTCTAGCGAGTTGAGTGATCCCTTTGATGTTCGCTCATTGGCGTTCATATGTGACACCCCTACTGGGGCCGAAACCAGATAATGTATTAGAGAAAATGAAAACCAACACTGCTGCCTTGGAGGATAAACAAAATATAAACGATGACTCATAACCACAACAAATATGGTATTGATACAAAGACGCCGGCTTGCCAGAGAAAAATTACACGAAGATGATGTTTTCTGTGGTGTCATCACAGCATAGCTCGCCACTGTGGTGTCTTAAGTAATAAAACATATAGTGGAGTTTCAGTTAGTACACAATGCCATATGGTGGTGATATCGATTATTACTAGAAGCAATGACCCTGGCAATCAGTGTCACATATATTCAAAATGTTACATCATCGGCTCGGTTTGATTTATATTCGATAGGTATGCGTGTGTGCCTCTGTGTAGACACGCGTGTGTATGCCTTAAGTACGTGTGGGCTTTAACACACGGACGTATGGGCGTAGTTTTTTTTTTCTTTTCGTATTATGTGAGTAAGGCAGAGCAAGCCTGTTCCAATGGGTACGGCAAGTATTAAGAGAGCAGAAATAAGATAAAGAGAATGTAGAGGGGAAAAAGAAAAAAAGAAAGAAAGAGAGTTAGGGAGGAAGAGGAAGGGAACTTGGCGCGAGATTGTAAGATATGATAGAGTGACTAAAGAAGGAAATAGCGAGTAAAAAGAAAACAATATAGGCAAGGGGAGAATATGAGAGAAGTGGTAAAGGAGAAAGTGAAAGGTTGAGGAAGAGAGGATAAGAAGGAAAGAGAAGTGGGGGGAAATGAGACTGGAAAGAAGGGCAAAAGTGTAATCAGAGAACAATATTTGAAGTGAACAGAAGGTAAAGTGAATTGAGATGAAGAACGAGAAGGAGAGAGAGAGAGAGAGAGAGAGAGAGAGAGAGAGAGAGAGAGAGAGAGAGAGAGAGAGAGAGAGAGAGAGAGAGAGAGAGTATGTAATAAAGAAAATAGAGAAGAAGAGAATCAAAAATGAAATTATTCTAATTTTGGCCCAGCAATTTTGAGTTGGGTGCAAATTGATATATCAACCCTAGTACTGGAAAGATGAATGGCAAAGTTGACCTCAGCGGGACTTGAACAAATATGTAAAGGGTCGGAAGAAATTCCGCTAAGCATTTAGTCCGACGCACTAAGAATTCTGCCAGTTTGCCGTCTTGGAGAAATTGAATGATAAAGAGAGAGGTACAAGGAGATTGAGAGAATGAAATGGACGAGAAAGACTGAGCGAAAGAACAAGACACTGTTTACACATTACAACCTCAGCAGGCATCTTGGTGTGGTTATGCTCCTCCCCTCACTGACGGCAAACAGGCCTGCCTCTTCCTGCGAGCAATCATTACGGAAACCTAACAGTGATAGAGGCAGGAAACCGAAATTAGAGTTCTGTTGAAAATGCAATCATCATTAGGTAAAAGTTCGCGGAAAACAAACAAACGAGTTAAACAAACCAAAGTAAATTAAAAGAACCTCAAGGACGTCGTTAGTTGAGAAGAGCGATAGAATAAAATGTTGTCAATGGCTGTGTTATTTACAGCTTCCAACCAGCAATAATAGATAGCATTTGAGGTTCACGTGTGTTGACTTTGCTGGTTCAAATTAAAACCAAGTTAAAACGATCTGTATGACACTACAGAGATATAACTTTCACGTCTAGTTCCAGTTTCAAAAACAATTGTTACCGTATAGAAATAAAATGACTATTTAATTATTCAGCAACGAACGTATGGAAGCATGCTACAGTAACCTTAGTGAGGATGGTTTGAATTCTGTAAACAAATGTTAGCAGCGTTGTTGGCGAGTTTTATAATCTTCTGAAGACTTTGTTCTCAAGCAATGTGTCAGGAGGGCAAATTAACATTTTGGTATCTTGGTATTTGCATTCAGTGCACCAAGCATTAGCGAAAGATTTCAGCGGTGTTACTACTTACTGCATTTAGTTGTTCATGCGTTGCGGCACTGGGTGGACTTGACTTTTGAGTGGTAATCACCTTGCCACAAAGAATATGGTGACGGTTTCTCGGTTGCTTATTCTTTACCTTCTACTAGCTATAAATCATGATTTACTATGCAAGAAATATTGAAAATGTAGATGTAAAAACACCATCTGTAGTAGAATGAATGTTTCCTCAATAATAAACATTTTGCCTCTACAATGTACTACAATGTATTACTATCCTTTCCTCTTTACAGTGTACTACAAGTGTTACTTTGTTTTGGTTATTTTTATTACTCAAAGGAAATACTCTATATCGTTTTTAAGATGAAAGTCTAGAGTAAAGTGTCTATCAATATTTATTTGCTAAGGCGGTGAGCTGACAGACTTGCTAAGCACGTCGGGCAAAATGCTTAGCGGCATTTCGTCCTGTCTCGACGTGCTGAGTTTAAATGCTGCCGGGTTCAACTTTGCGGGTCGATAAAATAAATACCAGTTGAGTACTGGGGCCAATGTAATCGACTGACTCCTTCTTCCATGCGGTTGGTACATGGATTGTCATTATAATAATGATGTGGAACTATCTATAATGTAAAATAAAATACAGGCCACAATTTATTGGCTGCGAGAGGGAGAGACAGAGACGGAAAACTCTGCCCTAGGGTGTATGGAGGAAGTTTGCCTGGTGAAGCTCAGTGTTATCAGTTACATTTATTATAAAATTTGAAACCGGAACAATAAGCTAAAGTAGCACCTATCAATTAAAGAATATTCCCGCTACCTACAACGGACTACTATATGTCATATAAGTTTATGTTGGCAGTTGAAATGGTGCAGACTGCGTACCTTCAGTTGGCATGTTAACACTTTTATTAATCAAACTAATTAGGACTCTCAGTTTAAGGTATACATTATGGTATACATTTACAAATGGTGAAAGAAACGCATCATTTTATACTATAAATGATCGTAGGTTATAAATTTTCAATGTAAATATGTTTGTATTTAAAAAATGATTTGGTTGGTAAAAAATTAAACGTGTAATTAGTTCTTCCTCATGATAGCCATAGGCTTTGATATCGATTTCATTTTTGACCAGAAGGACTTCATTTTCATGTGAATATTGATGATTAACACAAATAAAAATTAATTAATCAAATTATCAATGGCGTCCAATTTACTAGAACAATTTTGCGACAATTACTTTGCGTAGAAGAATTAATTTCTTATTAATATATGATGGACAAAATATAAACTCCATCATTATTAGTTGATGTTGTCTTCTGATTATTGTCTTGACAGAGATAATCGACTCTTTATAATCAAACTAATGAATTTGAATCTATAAACAAGAGCACAAGAATCTTAATTAAAACTGCAAATAATTATGAAGACGCTTTTGATGAACATAGAAAAAATTATACTCTGTGGTGTTTAGCTTCGACTGTTTAAGCACCCAGTGAGGAAATTTAATTGGTACTGACAACTAAAGGCAAGTGATTAAATACAAGTCTTAACAGAAAAAGTATCCCCTCAATTCACTAATGGTACTATAAGTAAATCCTCCACAGGAATTTGAAGGGAAAATACATTAGGGCTTACACGCGTTGTCTTTTACAGACAAGGCCCGAAGATAGCTTGAAACTCAGCAGTGGAAGCCAACAAGATATTCAATAATCACACTAAGCCTCGCTACATATAGCAATAAGCTGTATTCACCACATACTTAACATCTACTAAGTGTATGTACAGTGATCAGTGTTGGTGCAAGGAGTCAAGCAACTGACTCTTCTGCTAATACTCTCACACTACTGTCAATTCACTCGGTAAAAAGTAATGTTTTGACAACTTTTAAATCTTGTGTTTCTGAAGTTTAGTAAACCTATTATCTCTGACTATCACTACTTTTCTATATAGCTATCGCATTTATTAGAGAACAAATATAAGACATGATATTAATGCTTCTTCTATAGTATTTAAGACGTGAAGTAGATAGCTACACGGGGAAACGAAACCAACTTTCGGATACTGATCGTTGAAAGTTTGCCTCTACTCTATTGAGTTCGCTACAACATGTAACTCATAATGATTTCTTTACGAAGCATATAGAGAAAAAATAAGATACAACTACTCGGTAAAGTTTTGGTATATTACTTAATATTCCTCCAGCCACTACCCCTAGAGTCGTGGACAAGTGCATGGGGACGTTGTGTCAAATGCAGATCAGTGAGTTCAATTCCAACACACGTGCATAAAAAGATTACATTGGACAGACTTGAAGGTTTTTCCTCTACACTAAGAGAGCCAACTGCTAGTTATTAACAATAATTACGAATTATTTTAAAAAAATATCATATATAAAATTATGAAACATGCTCAAGAGCTCAACACAAAATAGGGGAGACCGGCTCTAGTTGTTACACGGGTAAGTTGTTACAAGCCCATTGTTTCCAACTTCAAGAAATAGGTGGTACTCGGGTCTCTACCTTGTGAAGGCCAACTCCATAGCATCATGACTGCACATGTGTATTTCACTGGCGGGCTGTCACCAGGAAAGGTATGGCTCAAAAAATGATTTTTTACTCCAAAAGTGAAATTTTGCCACAAAGTTATTTCCTTAACTACTAAAGCACAAGTGATGTTACTGAAGTACTTTGTGGCTCATTAGGAAGTGTTGGAAATTGCCTTCGTTATATGAAGGTGTGTCCTGGATGCCATGCATTGCTAGTGCTGTGTTTAACATGCCATGCCTAGAAATTACGAAAGGAAGACTACAAGGAGGGATACTCCTCCTGATGTTATGGAAAGAGCCGCCAGAAAAGTTGTGGATGAAAAGAAATCATTACGGGATGTTACCGTAAAGCAGCGCATAGTGGATGAAATAGACGAACGGAAATCCAAATCAAAGAAGGCAACTAGCACAGAAAAGGCAACAAAAGGGAAAGAAAAGTCAACTAAAATAGGTAAAGGCAAAGGGAAGCAGCCTCGCAGCAAGCAAGTCGCCGATTGGAAATGCTTTGTCTGCTCAGATTGGTATTCCAGCTCCGTTCCAGGTGAAGAATAGGTGCACTGCATGATCTGTAAAGACTGGGCACACACTGACTGTTCCGATGGACGACAGGACTTTCTGTGTGATCTGTGTGGTGAGAAGTTAATGGAGGACGATTCCGACTAGATGGCACATGTAACAATGGGGAAATTGGCTAATGAGGACTCTCAGTATTACAGTTAGGATTTGAGGTGGTTCAAAGCACAGTTAAGTAATTAAAATAATACTTCCTAGATGCAAGAAACAGGAGACGTATTCATTTTAAACTTGTTTGTTAACATAATCCCGAGTTATCGACAGTTGTAATAAAGTACCCCAGTAAGTGTCACAACGTACCCGCACTCGGGGAAAATTGTTACTGCTGACACCGCCTCATTAATTAGAACCTGTCTAATTAATGTTATGTAATTTCTGTTTTTTTTTGCTGGTGATAACAATAAATAAAGATGTTTTATTAATTAAATATGAAAAGAAACTTCAGCTGTGTTCATTTATGTGGGTGCGAAGGCAAAACAATGAAAAAATGTAACAGCTAGACCCGGTCTCCCCTATAATCCAGAGAACGAACTTACGATCAAAGAGTCTGCAAACTTGCACCTCTGCTCAGTTCCTAATTATAAAACTAAGCAGCATTTATTATTAGTAGCCTTAACATTGATTTCAAATTTTGGCTCAAGACCAGCAATTTCGAAGGAAAAGTCGATTACATCTACTTATTATATCCTTTTCTACTAAAGGCACAAGGCCCGAAATTTTTTGGGAGGGGGCCAGTCGATTTGATCGATCCCAGTATGCAACTGGTACTTATATCGACCGTGAAAGGATGAAAGGCAAGGTCGGCCATGGCGGAATTTGAACTCAGGACGTCAAGACGGTTGAAATGCCGCTAAGCATTTTTTCCGACGTTTTACCGATTCTGCCTGCTCATGCTTTGAGTTACCTTAATAATGAAAACAAAAGTTACTTATTTTAAGGAACAGAGTCTACCCGCCCACCC
>NC_068988.1:72580379-72584004 GCF_001194135.2 Octopus bimaculoides | reverse complement strand
GACTAGTTAAGGTGTAGGAGATTGTTAGACTGTCTACCGTCAGAATAGTCACACTATCCTTATAAACATTTCCAACTAATTCTGAAATTTAAGTAAAGCATGTTTGCTCTTGTTATTTGGGCTCAGATCAGAACTAATCGAGTAGACCGATGACCGAACATGTTCCCCTTTTTAAACAGCGAGGTATTACATAGGAAGATATTGATGATATTTCGTGTGAGTAACGAGATCACACAGAGGTTCTTTCGCTAAATCGAAAAACATTTTTTCCATTTTTCATTGAAGAACGTTTTCGTTTTGGTTCTGATAATGAAAAGGAAAAATAAGTGAATGTTATTGAGGAAAGGCAATTCTCTAAAGCATTTAGATATTCTTTTCAAGTCTGTTCTATTTCATTTTCATTATGCATTATAAAAGAACAAAAAGTACACGGAACATTTATACATAATAGACGTATAATACAATAGTAAATGAAAAAATAATACAATAGATTACATTGAAATATAAGTTGATATCCAAACAAAGGCATAATCCCCTAAATATAGAGTGACATGTTCATTTGTGTAGTAAAGTTATGAAAAGTGAAGACTGTTTCCAAATATAGTCATAAGTCCGACTGTACCTTTAGCGTTACTTATATATATATATGGCTGCAAGGGGTGAAGTTTGAAGCTGAGATGACTATTGTCTGAAGTGATGCTGACTGCAGTCGGTAGTCAATGATTTTTAACTTTCCGTAACCTGTTGCAATTTGTTTCGGTCCATATGACGTAGTTACGGTATCATTTACTGCAATGTATTAACTTTAGCGAAGTTTGCTCTATTGCAAGCATAAAAGACAACATTCCAACCCGAGAGAAACTTTCTCCATTCCTCGTACTAGTTCCAGAGACCCTGAAAATAGTCATAAATGTTATTGGTACTGCTCTTTCTTATTCGACTAAATCACAGAAGCTGAGCAACATTCGAGGTGGAAAACTCATTTCCCTAAGAGTTCTTTGCGAGGACACAAGTGTAATGGAACGCATGAAGTTCTCTTTAATTTGCACGTCCAAACAATTTGGAAATGAGAGCCCTTCCAAAATCTATCTTATAAACTTGAACAGGAAGATATGCTTGACTTTTTGTAGGGCGTGCAATGGGATTTTTGATATACTACAGATTCCTCTTGAGATATTTTCAACATAGTTCAGTTTATTCCAAAGACATACATATCTGTTTAATTGCCTGATAGCGACTAAGTTAAAGCACTACCCTATGTCAACTGGAAGTTACTATTTCGAAAGTATCCATTATTAATATATAAAGGGCTTAATTGTGCAAGAGATAAGCATATTAGAAATCAAGTGGAGATATTTTCTTTCTTAGCTATTGTTGCTCTTTAGCTATGAACAAAGACTTTCCAACTATGACTACACCGTCTTTTTATATATCAATGACTACATTATCCATATGCTTTATAATCGTAAGATGGTAATATGTGTAATTTGCAGGAGTTTGGCAGCTGTTTCTAGCAGTTTAAACGACCTCACAGAAGTTGTCATTTGGCTCTTAGTTTATTGTTTAAATAATTTGGTTCAGTGGCTCCATTCTGGTTATGCACCATTCATCTTGCATTGACTTTCATCTAATTGTTAAAGAACTAACTCAGTTTGAAATTTTTCATATAAACACGAGTTATAGACAAAATAGTAGATACTCATTACTAGTAAGAAAGAAAAATATGAAATTATGTTAAGCTTGTCAATTTATCAATATTATGATATTCAATCAATATTTAAGATATTGTTTAAGGTGCGAGCTGACAGAATCGTTAGTACACCGGGCAAAATGCTTAGCGTTATTTGGTCCGTCTTTACGTTCTGAGATCAAATTCCGCCGAGGTAAATTTTGCTTTTCATAATTTCGGCGTTGATAAAATAAGTATTTGTTGAACACTGGGATCGATGTAATCTGCTTGTCTCCTGCTCTGAAATTGCTAGCCTTGAGTCAAAATTTGAAATCAATATTTAAGATATTATATCAACAGTATGGCAGCGGAACCGCTGCTGTACATTCTCAATGTAAATAGTTTTTACCTTCTAACATTACTCACATTACATTTAAAACAGTTTATATAGCTTCCTATTTTCATCACTTATATTCTAAAGTTCATGCTTCAATTTCAATGTTTTGTAGTGGTTAAAATATTATATAGAATATGTTGGTTATAATGTATTATAGCAGCAATATTCTATATAATGTTTTAAACACTGTAAAAACGTTGAAATTGAAGCATGAGTAATGAAAAAAGAAATCTATAATGCATAGATAGTAACCAATATTGATGTTAAACAGTCCAACTCTGCATAGTAGGAAGCGTGGAAAAGAGATTAAGCTACCAATTAAGCAGGTCTAATGACTACGCAGTTGAGCAACCTGTTTCTGGTGAACATTTTCTGAAAAAAAAAGTTTCTGTTATATAGTTTCGTCATACAAAATTTTCATCTCAAGACATAATGGAAAATCGGTAGTTACAGATTTTATTCACAAATTTCGACCCACATGAATCCGAGGTTAAGCAAGACACTTGCCCAAGGTGCCATGCAGTGTGTGTTTATGTGTGTGTGTATACACATATATATTCACACACACACACACACGCATATATTTATACACACACATACATACATACAAACACACACACACATATATATACACGTATATATATATATATATATAAAGTTAAAACTTACTTGCAAATAGACGCGTGGCGTTCGATAATATAATAATACAAATGATATATAAGCATATGCATGTATACATACATATATGTACATACCTACATCTACATGTATATATATATAGACCGGGGTACAAGACGTCAAAAAAGGAACGGGAACATAAAGCACAAAAAAAACGAACTTTTTTACAGACAACAGAATGAACACAGGAAAACAGACGAGCCACTTATGGAACTTTTCCTTCATCAGCTGCCTCTATTCTAAACTAGGCGTTTCGAAGATGAAGCAGAACGCGCTCTTAGAATAGCTCTTCCCGCTTAGTGGATTAACCTGCTAAGCGGAGGGTTCCAAGATAGAAAACATGATCAGGCAAACAACTGGTTCCAGTTTAGATTGTGGCATTTATATATTTTAACATAATTGCTGAATTGTTACAATAGATTAGATAGTAAGGAAAAAGGAAGGTTTTCACAACTTATTTACTTCTTACTTCCTTTTATTCTATTGTTGCAACTCAGCAATTATGTTTAGATTTATAAATACCATGATCTGATTCCAGTTATATACTTCTAGTTGGTTATTTCGATTTCGTTTCAGATGTGGGTCGAGTACACGATACTGGTCAGTAGCATGAACTGTGAAATATCAATGTCTGTCATTCTCGTTTCCGTCCAGAACGATTTCGTTTCGCTTAATTTTGAAGTATACTGTGTTTTTTTAAAACTCATTACAGTCTTAAAGGGACTTCCTTGACACGGAATACTGTTGCTACAAGTATTTAACAACACACATACATAAAGTATGCCACTGATAATGTTTACATTACTGAGCCTCTTCTAACACAATATATATGTATATATATATATATATGTATATATATATATATATATATATATATATAT
>NC_068988.1:72575161-72579861 GCF_001194135.2 Octopus bimaculoides | reverse complement strand
AGAGAGAGAGAGAGAGAGAGAGAGAGAGAGAGAGAGAGAGAGAGAGAGAGAGAGAAAATAAAGTAGGACGAACTGGGAAACGATTAACAGGAAATACAATTAGACATGGAACAATTCTCGACAGCCAACGGGCCAGAATCCAACATTTCAGAGCGCGTAAATCTTGAGGCTTAATCCCATGAAATTACTCATCTAGATATGCCAGTGATGGTAAAACAACACTGAGGTAGTGAACTCTAGAAAGACAAACAAACCTAGAATATGTACGAGAGAGACGGAAAATTAAGGACAAACAGATACATGTGAGACTGTGCAATGGCAAGTACGAATATTGTCTTTTGGCAAAAATATACGACCCGAAGCTAGCGTGAATGGAGGAATAAATATATTACTTTCGTCTTAGTATAAGTCAGATGAGAGAAAACACAAGAGAGGGACAAGAAGAAAGATAAAGAGAGGGATAAATAACAAGTGAAAGCTAATAAGAGCAGTTTGCAAGAAAGATAGAGAGGGAAAGAAAGAGATAGCTTGGCAAATAAAAAGATAGGAGTCCGACTTACGAACTATAATGACGACAGAGCTTTCAGAACATGAGAAATGAATAAAGTTCAATGTGAGAAAGGGTGAGTAAAGGAGACATAAGATGGGATTGGTCCAGAAAAAACTGAGATACTCGTACTTATTTTCTCTATATAGTGTATCAGTAATTGGTGCGTCCCGATTAGACTAGTGTCATAGCCCCAGATAATTTATATTTATTTAAAATATTTCGTTGAGCACATTTATATAAGCTATTCTTTTCTTTGACGAGTTGAAATGTACTCTTTTGAACTCTTGTGAGTGTTATTGCCTTCTGTTCACACATATATTTGGATGAACGAAAGGAAGAAACGTACTCAATACATGTTGTAGAGATTTTCGCATGCACATACATGCATACATACATATATACATACATATATGTGTACATGTGCATGTGTATGTATATATCTATATAAATATATGCACGTATGTGTGTGTGTATGTTAGTGGGTGTGTGTGTATGTCTGCATGTGTGCGTAGCCAGTTGATCGGTGAAAGTTTGTATGGAACAGATTGCGAAGGACAGATGGCGGTTGAAAAGATTACTCCATGCAGACTTAGTCACTTCTCCCCGATTCACAAACGCACACGAACAGACCGACGCGCACGCACGCATACGCACGCACGCACACACACACACACGCGCGCGAGCAAACGCACACACACATGCACGCACACACACACACACACACACATGCACGCACATACACACCAAGCGCGCGCGCACACACACTCGTGCTCGGAGCCCGAACGACGTGGTGGTAATGCTGGGTGGAACAGAACTGCCCCACAGACTGACACGGGGGTGGTAGAAAGACTTACAATAATAGTGGGAGAGGCTTGCCAACAACTGTCTACCTGACCACTTCAATGAATGGTTTGTGAATGAAGGGGTCGTTTGAAGTGGTCCCTACCGAAGCTGAGGAAGTTATGAGGACAAGCAATATAAGGTTGGACTGGGCGGTAGTGGTGGTGGTGGAGTATATTGTTGAGCAACGATAAAGGTGGTGGTGTTGGTGGCGGCAGCTATGGTGGAGATTGTGATGATGATGGTGGTGGAGATCACGTTGATGGTGGCGAAGGCGGTGGGGTTGATGAGGGAGGGGGCGGTTCGTGGTGCTAGTGGTTGTGGTGGCAGCGGTGGTAGTCTTTGGTGCAGTGTTGGTGGCGAGGGTGGAGGTGGAGTATGGGTGTTATATATGTGACAGGCTTGACAACAACGTGTAAGTAAACGGAAGATGGTCGTAAGGGGGGAGAGAACACACAGACAGAGAAGCAGAGAGAGAGGGAGGGAGGGGAAAGCATGTGCGTACAAACACACACACATACACACACACACACACACACACACGCATACGCACAGGGAGTGCAAGAGCAGGGTGAATGGAAGAGAGGAGAATGAGAATGTGATGGAGTCAGCAAAAGAAGAAAAATGAAGCTGCAGTGATGGATAGAGGCGAGTAGAAATAAATGATAAGATGGTCTGCAAGAGAGGAGGGTGGCTGCTGCATTCTCAGGTAAACAGATGGAGTAGAAGCTGTGGGGTGGGTGTGAGGAAGAGGGATGAAGAGAAAAATAGAAAAGCCGCGAATGGGGTGGTGATTCTGGGATGGAAATAAAAACTAAAGCGAAAAAAAACAAAAAAAAAAAAGAGAAAAGAAGAAGAAAAGGAAAAAGAAATTAGGTGTAGCAGCGAGTCGGGAGACACGGGTCGAAATTAGCACCTCCAGGTTCGTGTTTATGTTTGAGTTACAACTCGCTTATTGTAGATATGAACAGATAAACCTCCCCCACCAAAAAACAAAACAAAAAAAGACAAAACAAAAACAAAAACAAAAATAGAAAGCAACAAAACCACGGGACTGGCAAAAAGGAGAGAGATAAAGAAAGAAATAAAGAGGGAAAGAGAGTGAGGGAGAGAGAGAGAGAGAGAGAGAGAGAAGAGGAAGGAGTAATATTCGGGTTAAAAACTTGAAGGAGATTGAAAGAGTAAAGACAATATCGAAAGCGATAGATGGCTAGAGAGAGAAAAATAAACAGAGATAGATAGATAGATGGATAGATAGATAGATAGATAGAAAGAAAGATAGTTTATATTAGACACTATCAAAATTATTCAAGAAATACTTCGGAAAGGTAAGGAGAGTAGTTTCTTGTTTGTTATTTGCTTGGACCCGGATTAACCATTACCAAGCTTAGTTATGATCAAAGACTTTCAAGTTGTGTGATTTAAGGGAGCGCTGACTATTATTTCTGGTAGGTCTTTGTCGTTCAAACATAATCTGTATTGGGTCCTTAATTTTTAATGTCATTAAAGTGTGAATTGAGGGAAATGTAGTTACTGTTTCTTACAGTTGAACAGTCATTTAGAGGTTTCCTCGTTGCTAATTAGAATAGGTACAAGGTGTTCCCTTCATTAGTAGGGGAAAATTTAAACACTTTATACTAAAAAAAAACCCAACAGATTTATGAGGCATATGGCAAATATTTGACAGAAATATTGAATAAATAAAACCCAGAAAGGAGGGGGGAGGGAGGGAGAGAGGGAGAGAGAGAGGGGAGAGAGAGAGAGGGAGAGAGAGTGTGTAGAGAGAATGTGAGAGAGACAGAAATAGTTGGAGGTGTCGGCAGGAAGTTAAAACAATTAGATAAAAAGAGTGAAAAAAGCACACACACACACACACACACACACACACACACACACACACACACACACACACACACACACACACACACACAAAGTTAGAGAGGTTTTAGAGAATATATTGAGAAAGAAATTCCAGGATTAATGAAGGTTGGATGACGGTGGGTTTCCTTCCCCGCCACCAAAAGATGTCATATTTGTCAAATCAAAACAGTTGACTTCATTTGTTTATATCTCTAAGACATTTTGACAGTGTTAGACATCCATATCAGCATTATTTTGTGTTAAAAAGAAAACCTTTAGGTGTTGAATCTGATTTTGAATAATTAATTTAAGCTAATATCGTTTGAACACATTGCTAATGATTATTGTGGTCTACACTTTCTCTGAATCTCATCAACACATCACCTGGATAATTGCACTGAATCGACCGCAGTATATTACTGCTATATATTTTATTGGTGGACAAGCAACTTCTATTTCGGCATGATTTGAATTAAAATAAAAGCTTAATGTCATGTGATATTTTATTCAATATTTTTGCCATTTCAACCAATTAGCCACCATGGGAACTTATGCAAATTAGAACCATTCTTTATTGTGCCTCGGGAGAGTCATTACACCAATATCAATAACACACGCACTGGTTCAATTCCACTCCTTTATTATTAGTCAATTGGTTAAATGAATCGATCGTTTGTTTAAATTGTTGGTTAAACAGGCAGTCGTTTGTTTTGTTTTAGTTTTTCGTTACAAACTGAGAGAGAAATCAATGAAAAGGCTGCAAGTAGCAACGAAAGGATTCAACAAAAAGCAAAAGCAAAACAAACGACTGACTATTTAACCAACAAACGATCGATTAATTTAACCAATTGACTAATTAATAAAAGAGTGGAAGTGAACCAGTGCGTGTCTTATTAATATTAGCGTAATGACTTTCCCTAGACACAGCATAATTTGTCTCAACACACCATTTCACATAAAGAAGCTTGCAAACCAGATACAAACACGAAGATATTCACTTTTTAGTTTTTCTGTTTTGTTGCTCAACTAGATAAGCGCATTCAGTCGATGTGCTCCATTTTGTTTTGAGTGTTTTTATTGTTTTTCTTGGTTGTACTTCACGTTTGAGAAAATTGAACTGCTCACAAGTACCAACGAGGGAACTTTTACTGGTCAGCAGCCAAATTTCCCTCACATCACACCCCGATGTCTTTATAATAATTAAGGACCAATTGAATGCTATATTTGAAAAAAAGCAAAACAAAAAGCAAACCTGGGATGGTTACAGTTAGAATACATTTGGTCTCTTCGATCGAAGTTAACTTAAGGCTAATCAACAACCAACCAACCAACCAACCAACCAGCCAGCCATCCATCCAGCCAACCATCCAGCCAACCGTCCAGCCAGCCAGCAAGCCAGTTAATCAGCCAGCCGGCCGGGCAACCAGCAAGCAAGCAAGCAAGCAAGCAA
>NC_068988.1:72572495-72575019 GCF_001194135.2 Octopus bimaculoides | reverse complement strand
ACACACACACACACACACACACAGAGCTTATTTATAAAACAATATTAACAACAATAACTATTATGAAGAATGTGAGTTGAGTATATCGCACAGGTTCAATTTATATTTGAACCATTTAAGTTATTGCATGCTTTTGTGCCTTCTGGTGTCTTGGAGATTTTTGGACTCTTAAAGAGAAAAGGGTCCGTAGAATGACTCACCCATGATTTCATTACAGTGACTCAACGACTAGGAAGACTTACTGAATATTTTCATTCTTCCTGCATGATTTAGTTTCGATTGGTCTAAATCTCGCTTGGGTGTTTCTGTCGTCCGTCTTTCTTGGGTTGTTGAAATAAGTATCAGGTACAGAGATCGATTGAAATGACTGGAAGCCACTTGACTGTAGCTTTGTGTCAATGGGAGAAGTAAATATTAAACAAATAAAAACTTATGGATAAATGAAATAATTATTCTTTTATTTGTTTCAGTCGTTTGACTACGGCCAATGTGGAGCACCCCCTTGAAGTGTTTTTGTCGAACAATTCAACCCCAGGACTTATTCTTTGTAAGCCTAGTATTTATTCTATCGGTCTCTTTGTCGAACCGGTAGGTTGCGGGGACGTAAATACACAAACACCGGTTTTCAAGCAATGGTGGTGGGGGGACAAACTCACACACACACATTTATATACGATGGGCTTCTTTCAGTTTCCGTTCACTGAATCTACTCATAAGGGAACTGAACTCGGAACCATGTGGTTTGGAAGCAAGCTTTTTATCACGCAGCTACGCCTACATAAAGAAACTAAGTAAGTATCACATTAATATCTACAAAATTAAAATATAATAAAATATAAGGAAAAGTTTACATGTTACAATTATCGTAAGAAATTAAATAAACCTTCAAAGGAGTCGTGATGAACGGGAAAGTCGGCATTATCTTAGATAGTAGTCAATGGTTCATATCTTGGCACCAAACTTTTTCTTGTGTCAGTAACTATGTCAGCAGAATAGAAAAAAGAGAAACGATTGAGATCAAGATAGCGAATGTGATCTCCCTTGTTTCAGAAATCATATCCTCTCCTAACAGAATAAAGCAATTATTTTTATTCTCTCTTTTTAGCACATAGTGCCAATGATATTCTACAAAATATTTTATTGCTACTGAAAATCATTGCATCGAACTTCACACCAATTCAACAAAAAAAGTATGCTTTTGTTTTGAGGGTATTAGAAATGTCTTGTTTTATCGATCGAAAATATAACTTGAGATAAACCTATATCTCATTTTAAATATTACCTGTGATAGATCTATATTTCGTTTCAAACAATGCAACTAGAGGAAAGCTTCAGCTATCAATTGCTATCCGAGATTTAAAAGATATCATTCAAGTCCTTGCAATGGTCTGAACGATACAAGATCATGTCCCCGGGAACAATATACTTTATTTTCCCCCTTTCCAAAATAAATAGAATGACATTATCCAGTGAAGTTTCTCGACAAGCTAAGTACACCAATCAGTTTCAACATATGCTTGTAGTTCTCTAACTTCATTTACGCCACTAATCTACTTGAAAAAGGTATGAATGTCACCCAATCTCTTCAGTCTTCTCTGTAACTAGGTGAAGAATTGTGTTCCCGAAGAAATAAGTACAGACTTCATTTAAAGTTCAAACGCCTTCACATTTAGAGAGAGGGAGAGAGAGAGGAGGAGAAAGAGACAGAGAGAGGGGAGAGAAAGAGAGAGACAGAGAGAAAGAGAGAGGGGAGAGAAAGAGAGAAACAGAGAGAGAATGGGTGTTTTAGCATTAGCATTATTGACATCGTCGCATCGAAAGGACGCCAATTAGGAATTAATGCCGTGTCACGGTATTAGACTCGACAGTACACACCACTAGAAGTGGGTGCTATCATGGATGTGTAGTTAAGAATTTTGCTCTGCAATTATGGCCTTGGGTTCAATCACATAGTACTTGAGCAGAAAATATAAAATGGATAATATCCAAAATCGAGGATTTGTTGAAAAATGAAAGAAGGACCAGAGTGAAAAGTATATGTGTTAGGTAGTTCCATGATCGAATAAACAATAAAGTTATATATAAGGGCCACTAGCAGTTCCATGGGTGAATATTTCATGATAATCCATGGCAAGGGATAATGGAAATTACCAATTCTATTTTTGAATAGACTGACTTCTCTTTCTTCTGGAATGTGGAATGGTCTCCAAGAAGTCTAAATCTCACTCCATGTGATTTTTACCTGTGAGATTACACAAATGAGGTGTACAAGACAAAACTTCACATACTGGAAGACTTGGAGACACGGATTCAGGAGATTCTCAATGATATCCCAGATGACATCCTTCAGAAGGTTGTTCATTCATCCCTGGCCGTTTGAGGAAAGTGGATGACGCCACCGGTGCTTACATTGAAATATGAAGATTTACTTTCATTTTCCCATTTAATGAAGAACATGTATCATTTGTTTCAATAAATTTGTAAAAGGAATACGGATTTTATTACCAATTTTTAAAATATACTT
>NC_068988.1:72569778-72570519 GCF_001194135.2 Octopus bimaculoides | reverse complement strand
AGTTCGTTTTCTGTTTTCGTTTTTATGTTTTCGTTTCTCATTGTGTCTACGTTTTTTTGATGTCCTGTACCCATATATGCATGTTTATATTCATATATATGTAGGTATGTACATATATGTACGTATATATGCATATATATATGTGTGAAGACGGACGTGTGGCTCTGTGGTTAAGAAGTTTACTTTGCAATGACGCAGTTTCGAGTTTTGTCTGTCTGCGTTGTACTTTCTACAATAGGCCTGGGCTGATCGATGCCATGTGAGTGAATTTGGTAGACAGAAACTAAGGAAACTGAGGGAAGCCGTCGTATGTATGTATGTATGTATGTATGTATGTATGTATGTATGTATGTGTGCATGTTTGTGTATATGTGTATGAATGTGTGTTTGGTGTTGTGTTGCGTTTGCGTCCCACCCATCGTTTGACAACTGGTGTTGGTTTAGTTATGTCTCCGTAACATGCCGGTTCGGCAAAAGGGGTTTGATAGAATAAGTACCAGACTTAAAAGAAGTAGTGGGATCGATTTGTTTGACTTAACCCTTCAAGGTGGTTCCTCAGCGTGGTCGCAGTCCAATGACTGGAACATGTAAATGGTAAAAGAGAAGTACGTACATACATATATATATATGTATGCATATTCACGCGCGCGCACACACACACACACATGTATGTGTGTATGTGTGTATGTGTATGTGTGTGTGTGTGTGTGTGTGTGTGTGTGTGTGTGTGTGTGTGTGTGT
>NC_068988.1:72565723-72566331 GCF_001194135.2 Octopus bimaculoides | reverse complement strand
CACACACACACACACACACACACACACACACACACACACACACACACACACACACACGCACACACACACACACACACACGCACACACACACAACAGCTGTGACATCTGATATTAGCAAAGCTGAACATTATAAACAAAATGTATTGAATGAGAGGTTCTGTGTGGTCGTTCAGCATAGCAGTCAAATCTCCCTCAAATTACACAACTATCTTTAAAAAGAGAAGAATACATAATTAAATTATATCGTATCTGAAATTAAACGAATAACCATGGGTGGAATGTCTTGGTCATCATCTACTCTGTTAGTAATGTTGAAAATGTAAAAAATGTATAACGTAAGAAAATGTAAGAAAATGGGACATAACATGTTATATCAAGGTATAATTAGGACAGTGGACATTACGTAGCGTTTTGTTGTCACTTGTGTCTGGATTCAATTTACGAGTGAAGTCGACGATAAGTTGAACGAATTTATCTTCCCAACCCATCAACAATCATCATATGGGTATTGACATCTACTTTATACATGTTGTTGTCTCTACTCCTCTCTCTAACACACACACACACACACACACACACACACACACACACACACACACACACACACA